>NC_051158.1:35289541-35512540 GCF_013339745.2 Dermacentor silvarum
CAGCGAGCTAGCCAGTCGCAGCAAGGACTTCTGCCGAGTACGGACTTCTTCCCGAGAAGACCACAGCGATCAAGGCCAAGTCAAAGACCCTAATGGCAGTCCCCAGCGTCCCCATCCTGCTGCAACAACCTCGGGAGCCACCGACCTTCCGTGGATCATCGGCTGAAGACCCTGAAACCTTGCTGGAGACATACGAGCGGACCGCGACGTTCAACAAATGGAGTGACGACGACAAGCTGCGCCATGTCTATTTTTCGTTTGGATGACGCTGCTCGGACCTGGTTTGAGAACAGCGAGACCACCCTGGTGACGTGGGACCATATTTCGTGAGAACTTCGTGAGGACCTTCACGAATGTCGTGCGAAAGGAAGAGGGCCGAAGTTTATTAGAAACCAGAGGTGCAATTGCCGAAACGAGAAACATCGCGATCTTCACGGAGGAGATGACTCGCCTCTTCCGCCACGCCGAACCCTGATATGGCTGATGAAAAGAAAGTTCGGTTCTTGATGCGGGGGCGTCAAAGAGCATCTATTCACCGGATTGATGCGCAAACCCGCCCAAGACTGTGACAGAATTGTTTCGTAGGCCACAACGATCGAGAAGACGCTTGAATCGAGCCAGGCAATACAAACCGCCGTGCACTGACAAACTACGCTGAAGCTCAAGCGCTAGGCCCGACGACCTGCGCGAGACGATCAGAGCGTTGTACGGGAAGAGCTGCAGAAATTATTCCCAAGGTCGCAGCCTCAGGTGACTTCGATCGCTGACATAGTTAAAGATGAGATTCAGAGCGGTCACGGAAGTGCCAGAAGTTCCGGCATCGCCTCAACCACAGCCGCAAGCGATGACATACGCCGCCGTCGCCCGTCGTCAAGGCCCCCCTCCGCGCTCGCGCCAGGGCCACCGTAACGCCGCAGTTCCATCGTCCACCGCCGCCACCGCCACACGCCCCCCGTCGCCCAGCGCAGCTACCAGAGGAAGATGGACATTTGGCGCGCCCCCGACCACGCGCCCGCTCTGCTATCACTGCGGGGAAAGCGGCCATGTCTACCGCCGATGCCCATAACGAGAGATGGGCCTACGAGGGTTCGCCGTCAACGCGCCATGTCCAGCTTTAACAGCGAACCACGCGACAATCGCTGACTATCTCGCCGGAGCCCAGTGGCAAACCACGACGACCCTCACGCTCGCCGTCACCAGGACGTTACCTGTCGCCGCAGCGCCGACCATACACTGGCCCACCCGGGGCCGGTCCGTGAGCCCCTATCCGGGAAACTAAAGACAGCAACCGATGGAGGTGCGGTTGCTGTACGACGCAATTCCGAAGACCCTCCGCCGCCGACGAAGAAGATTCGCGAATCGTCACGACGATATATCAGCACGGAGACCGCCTGGCAATAGCTTGACGACAACACTTCGCCGCCGAAAGAGGACCTGCCGACGCGACGTAGCAGCGGCGGAGCAAGCCGACGCAGCCGTGATCCGACGCACGACTTAACCGACGGTCTACCGAATTGGACGTGCTAATCGATGGTCATAACGTCACCGCTCGCGTCGACACTGGAGCCTGACTATTCCGTCTTCAGTGGCCCGTTCGCCGCCAAGTTGAAGATAGGTGAAAACAGCCTGGCAAGGACCCGATATCCGGACAGCTGGAGGCCACCTAATAACGCCGACTGGAATCTGCACAGCGCGAGTCACGGTAAACAACCGCACTTACCCGGCGAGCTTCGTAATCCTGCAGCACTGCTCCAGGGATGTCATCCTAGGCATGGACTTTCTAAATCAACACGGTGCAGTCATCGACTTAAGGTCCAAGTCGATAACGCTTTCAACGCACAACGCGATACCACCGGATACAAGCATAAGTTACCATGCCTTGAATGTGCTTGAAGAACAAGTCACCGTTCCGCCATCGCTCCAGCGTAATGATTTCCGTCGGTACCGAAGTGCCTGCAGACATGGAGGGCGTCATCGAGGGCGATCATCACTTACTGCTCGACCGTGAAATTTGCGTCGCTAGAGGCATAGCTGAGCTACGTGCAGGGAAAGCAAGGGTGATGCTCACGAACTTCAGCCCGAATATAAGCACATTAACAAAGGCACCACGGTCGCCTACATCGACGAAATAGTACAAGCCAGCAGTGCTTTCGCCTTCACGGATTCCAGTGCACCTGCAACGACGACTATAGTACCTGAACCAACTTTCGACGTCAATCAGAACCTTCCCAGGCATAAGAAAGAACAACTAAAGCTCTGCTCCTGCAATACAAGGACTGCTTCTCGTCGTCGTCAAAAGTTCGACAAACCCCTGTCGCCAAGCACCGCATCATAACCGACGAAAATGTCCGCCCACTCCGTCAGAGCCCGTACCGAGTTTCGGCGCGCGAACGCGAGGCCATAAGGCAACAAGTCGACGAAATGCTACGCGACGACATCATCCAGCCGTCCAAGAGTCCGTGGGCGTCCCCCGTGGTGTTAGTGAAGAAGAAGGATGGAACCCTACGTTTCTGCGTCGATTATCGTCGCCTCAACAAGATCACGAAGAAGGACGTATACCCCCTCCCACGGATTGACGACGCCTTGGATCGATTCTACAACGCAAAGTATTTTTCGTCGATGGACCTCAAAACCGGCTACTGGCAAATCGAAGTCGACGAGAGGGACCGGGAGAAGACTGCCTTTATAACACCAGACGGACTGTTCGAGTTCAAGGTCATGCCGTTTGGTCTTTGCTCGGCACCTGCGACTTTCCAACGCGTCATGGATACAGTACTGGCAGCTTGAAGTGGCAGACTTGCCTCGTCTATTTGGACGACGTCGTTGTGTTTGCCTCAAGCTTCGAAGAACACCTGCGGCGCCTTGAAACAGTTCTTCAAGCAATCAAAACCTCCGGACTCACGTTAAAGCCAGAAAAGTGCCGCTTCGCATATGAGGAGCTTTTGGTTTTGGGCCACGTAATCAACAAGTCTGGAGTGCGCCCCGACCCTCAGAAAACTGCGGCCATCTCCAACTTTCCTCCGCCCGCTGACAAGAAGGCAGTGCGTAGATTTCTTGGACTGTGCGCCTATTACAGGCGCTTCGTCAATAATTTTTCACGGATCGCTGAGCCACTGACGTATCTCACGAAGGCCGACGTCGAGTTCAAGTGGGAGACGCCGCAAGTCGAAGCATTCGAAGAACTGAAGCGACGCCTGCAATCGCCGCCAATACTTGCGCATTTCGACGAAAACGCCGATACCGAAGTCCACACCGACGCAAGCAGCGTAGGACTCGGCGCCGTGCTTTTGCAGAGGACTGACGGAGTAGAAAGGGTTGTAAGTTACGCTAGCCGGTCGCTATCGAAGGCGGAAGCAAATTATTCCACAACAGAAAAGGAGTGCCTCGCCATCATCTGGGCTACATCAAAGTTTCGCCCCTACCTCCATGGCAGGCCCTTTAAAGTTGTGAGCGACCACCACGCCTTGTGTTGGCTAGCTAACTTGAAGGATCCTTCAGGTCGCCTCGCACGATGGAGTCTGAGACTTCAAGCATTCGACATCACCGTCGTTTACAAGTCCGGGCGAAAGCACTCTGACGCCGACTGCTTGTCTCGTGCCCCCGTCGAACCGCCGCCACAGGACGACCCGGATGACGACACTTTCTTGGGACCCATCAGTGCCGACGAATTCGCCGAACAACAGCGAGCCGACCCGGAACTAAGGAGCCTTGTAGACTACCTGGAAGGCAAGACCGTCATTGTGCCGAAGGTGTTCAGGCGAGGCTTAGCGTCGTTTTTCTTGCAAAACGACATTCTTCCTAAAGAAAACTCTCGCCTCTCCGAGCCAACTTACCTCCTCGTGGTACCCTCAGCATTGCGTCCATAGGTTCTGCAAGCTCTCCATGACGACCCAACGGCTGGACATCTCGGTTTTTCCCGCACTCTCGCGAGGATACAAGAAAAATACTACTGGCCTCGCCTCTATGCCGACGTCGCCCATTACGTAAGGACATGCCGAGACTGTCAGCGACGCAAACACCGCCGACAAGGCCAGCCGGACTTCTACAGCCGATCGAGCCACCTCGCCGACCGTTCTAGCAGATCGGATGGACTTACTGGGGCCTTTTCCGACGTCGACGTCCGGGAATAAATGGATCGTCGTAGCTACGGACTACCTCACCCGCTACGCCGAAACAAAAGCCTTGCCCAAAGGCAGTGCCGCCGAGGTAGCCCGATTCTTCCTTGAGAACATCCTCCTGCGTCACGGTACCCCAGAAGTCCTCATCACCGACAGAGGTACGGCCTTCACGGCTGAACTAACTCAAGCCATCCTGCGCTACAGCCAGACAAGCCATCGCCGGACCACCGCCTACCACCCGCAGACGAATGGCCTCACCGAGCGCCTAAATAAGACCATCGCCGACATGCTGGCAATGTACGTCGACGTCGAACACAAGACGTCGGATGCCATCCTTCCGTATGTGACCTTCGCATACAACACGGCCATGAAAGAAACGACGCACATGGCGCCGTTCAACCTGGTCCACGGAAGGAACCCGGCAACGACGCTTGACGCCATACTACCGGACGTCACCGACGAAGAAAATCTCGACGTTGCCACCTATTTGCAGCGTGCCGAAGAAGATCGACAGCTCGCCCGCTTGCGCATCAAGAACCAGCAGAGGACCGACAGCCGACACTACAATCTCCGACGACGCAACGTCGAGTACGAGCCCGGCGACCGTGTTTGGGTCTGGACTCCGATACGCCGGCGAGGACTTAGCGAGAAACTGCTACGACGCTATTTCGGACCCTACAAGATTATCCGACGGATTGGCGCACTCGACTATGAGGTCGTGCCAGACGGCATTTCGCAATCACAGGGGCGCCGCGCACGACCCGAAGTCATCCACGTGATGCGTCTTAAGCCTTTCTACGCCCGCTGACGAACTTGAGTACTTTGTTACTTTATTTTTTTTTCTTTATTACGCGTGGTTTTGTTTTCGCTTTCACATTTGTTTGTAGCATCGGGACGATGCTTTTTAAGGGGAGGATATTGACACGTATAAATGTTTCTTTCAGTGGTGGCCGCTTTCCACCGGCTAACAAATGTTAAACGTTATCGCTCGGCACAGGACGCGCCTGTGTCGGAGGTTTCTAGAACGTTATCGATGCTTCTTTCCGTTGCCTGTTTTCACCGACGCTTATGTTATCTGATTGTGTGACCGACGCGAATTGTCTAGAACTTTCCGGAAGACACGCGGGCGCATCAGGGATTAATCTAGAACCTTCGATGACTCAGGTATAAAAGCCGATGCGTTTCGCTGCTGATCAGATTTCGACGATCGCCTACTGTGTTCGCCGCTTTCGTTGTGCTTCGAGTGTAGTGTGCTTTTGTGGGCACAGGTTCGCCCAATAAAGAATCAGTTTCGTCATACACAGTTCTACGACTGTTTACTTCAGCGTCACTACTACGTGACAATATACATTGCCGATATATTTTCATCGAAACAATTCGCCGCTGTTAAAAATGGCGCCGTCAGCCTTTGTAATCCTCACCAATGGCTTCGAAGCTTGGAAAGCACGGCGCGTTGCATAATGCCGGTTCCCGAAAGTCAGCTACGCCTCAATACAGAAGTGTTATGCGGTGAAGCATATCATGAGTGGGAAGGGGCAGTTGTCATGGGTCACGGTATGTATTCGTTAATAATACACGCATGCACCCGCTGTCTCCTATCACTGTACGAGCACTAATACGCCTAATAAATGTGCTGGCAGGCCTTTAGTGTTATTTCGGTCGTGCCTGTGGCGATTTGAGGCCTTGGGGGCAGTTAAGGGCATACATTTGTAGCGCCTCAGCATACGGCGCCCGTCAAGGAAGACGAAGTTGGCATTCGAACGCGCGGCAGGTGCAGAGCGAGAATAAAAATATCAGTTCGAAAACTCAACGCTGTCAGGGCTGGATCTTTCTCGTGTTAGCTCCGACAGTTAATGGTGACCCGATAATGAACACGCAACCCCAACCATCCCGCATGGATCCCGCCGGCTCTTCCACCCAGCCTACCGGTCCTGACGCCCAAGAAGACGCCAGACCTAACAGTGCTGCGGTGGCTGCGATCCAACACGTCAACCTGCCACCATTTTGGCCAAACAACCCCTGCACATGGTTACTGCAGGTCGAGGCGTACTTCCGTCTACGGCAAATCACCAGCCAACAGACCAGGTACTGGCATCTGGTGTCCTCCTTACCTCCGGACGTAGCCGAAGACTTCACAGATATTTTAGCTTCGCCGCACCCGAGCCATCCCTACGACACGTTGAAGGAAGCTATCATTTCCCGCAAGTCCGAGTCTGAACACAGCAGACTCCAACAGCTCATCACGGCCACAGAGCTCGGTGACCGTCGCCCATCCCAGCTCCTGCGACACATGCGCCAGCTCATTGGCGGGACCTCCGCCCCTCAAGAGGAGAAGCTTTTGCGTGAGTTGTTCCTTCAGCGCTTACCGCAGAGCATGGTCCCGGTCCTCGTCGCTGCAGGAGATGTCCCAGTAGACACGCTCGCTGAAATGGCTGATCGAGTGGCAGACTACTCGCGGGCACATAGCCTCAACGCCATGACCACGTCGCCACCGGCCACCGCTGCAGACCCCGCGCTCGCGAGCATCGACAACCGTTTGGACGCCATTGTCAGACGTCTCGATGACTGCGTACCTGCGCATCGCCGATCGGCATCCAGGTTCCAGTTCCACAGTCGCTTCTCGACGTCTCCACGCTCTCCGGGACTTCAGACAACCGACGCGCCACGGGACGACTCGTCCTCGACCATGTGCTGGTACCACCGCCGATTTGGGGCCTCTGCACGCAAGTGCACTCGCCCGTGCTCCTGGTCGGGAAATGCGACGACCGGCCACTGACGGCGGCGAGTGGTCCTGGTAGAACGTCATGCCGCCTTTTCTATGTTTCCGATAAGATCACTGGCGCTTGCTTCCTCGTCGACACAGGAGCCCAGGTTAGCGTCATACCGGCCTCCTGTGCAGATCGCCGTCGCAACGAACAGACCTGCCCACTCCAAGCGATCAACAACTCCGCCATTCCCACATACGGCCAACGCTCTCTTACACTTGACTTTGGACTACGCCGTACGTTCCGCTGGATTTTCATCCTCGCTGACGTCTCGCAAGCTGTTCTTGGAGCTGACTTCCTCAGTTTTTTCAACCTTGCTGTGGACATGCATGCTCATCGCCTCATCGATCTCAACACGCGCCTATCCATCAACGGTATACCCTGCACTTCCTCGTCAACGAGCCTTCGAGCTCTCACACCTGCTTCGCCGTATGCAAAAATTCTCGCTGACTTCCCCAACCTCACGAAGCCGCACACCAGAGAGTCACCGGTGAAGCATTCCGTCACTCACCACATTGTGACCACTGGACCTCCCGTTTTTACACGGCCTCGTCGACTTTCTGGAGAACGCCTCACCATCGCCCGCCGTGAGTTTGAGCACATGCTTGAACTTGGCATTGTGCGGCCTTCCTCCAGCAACTGGGCATCGCCACTCCACATGGTCCCGAAGAAAGATCCTGGCGACTGGAGACCTTGTGGGGATTACCGCGCTCTCAATGCCCACACCTTACCAGACCGCTACCCACTTCCTCACATACAGGATTTCACATCAAATTTGGCTGGGTGCACGATCTTCTCTAAGATTGACTTAGTGAAGGCTTACCATCAGATTCCTGTAGAACCCGCTGACATTCCGAAGACGGCCATCATCACCCCATTTGGCTTGTTCGAATATGTAAGGATGCCTTTTGGACTGCGCAACGCAGCACAGACTTTTCAGCGCACTATCAACGAGGTCACGCGAGGTCTCGATTTCGTATTTGCCTACCTTGATGACCTCCTGGTAGCAAGCTCATCGGGCCCTGAGCATGAATACCACCTGCGCACCCTGTTTCACCGTCTGGATGATTACGGCCTCGTCATAAATCCCAATAAGTGCGTCTTCGGCGTCGCTACAATCGAGTTCTTAGGCCACCTTGTCACTCCACAGGGTATACAACCGCTCGCCAGCAAAGTGAAGGCTATCCAAGACTTTCCACCCCCGACATCAATGAAACGACTCCGAGAATTCCTGGGCCTACTAAACTTCCATCGCCGCTTTCTTCCTAAGTGTGCCACTTTCCTAAAGCCCTTAACCGACCTATTAGCTATAAAAAAAGACCCGGCTGCGCCACTGGAATGGACCGACGACGCCGCATCTGCCTTCGCCACTGCCAAAAAGGCTCTGGCAGACGCCACCATGCTCATACATCCCGTTCCTGATGCCCCAATTCGTCTCATCACCGATGCATCGAGTGTAGCAGTTGGCGCTGTTCTCGAGCAGCACGCATCAGGTTGGCAGCCCCTTGGATTCTTCTCGCAAAAACTCAAACCACCGGAAGTAAAATACAGTACATTTGCCCGAGAACTCCTTGCTGTGTACCTCGCCATCAAGCATTTCCGCCATTTACTGGAGGGCCGGGACTTTTACGTCGTTACAGACCACAAGCCCCTGACGTTTGCCTTCCATCGCAATCACGGCAATTACACTGCAAGGGAGATCCGTCAACTATGCTTTATCTCCGAATTCACCGTGGATCTCAGACACGTACACGGGTCGGAAAATGCCGCCGCTGATGCACTCTCACGCATCGATGCCTTGTCGACCCAGCCACCACTAGACATGGAAGAGCTAGCAGCTGCCCAGAGCAACGATCCTGAGCTGCGTAGTCTTCGCTCTTCATCCACGTCTCTATCTTTCACGGAGTGCCTACTTCCATTTTCTACCTCATTAATAACGTGCGAAACGTCTACTGGTGTTCCTCGGCCCTTCGTGCCTAAAGCGTTTCGTCGTGCAATTTTTGATCAATTGCACAACATGAGCCATCCGGGTATTCGTGCGACCCAGAAGCTAGTCACATCTCGTTTCCTTTGGCCAAGTATCAATGCTGACGTCCGACGCTGGGCGCGAACCTGCCTTCAGTGCCAGCGTGTTAAAATTCACCGTCACACGGTCACTGCACCATCCCCCTTTCGGCCTCCCGACGCAAGGTTTTCCCACGTACATCTCGACATCGTCGGCCCTCTTCCACCATCACAAGGGGCCTGTTACCTACTGACATGTGTGGATCGCTTCACCAGATGGCCAGAAGCGTTTCCCGTTTCCGACATTACAGCACCGACAGTGGCAAAGGCTTTCACAAACGGCTGGGTATCACGCTTTGGATGCCCTTCTGTCGTCACCACTGATCGCGGTCGTCAATTTCAATCGGCCCTTTTCACCGCACTTGCCAATCTCTTGGGCATTCGACACATCCACACGACTGCCTACCATCCTTCAGCCAATGGCATGGTCGAACGGCTTCATCGACAACTGAAAGCTGCCCTCACTGCTCACCAGCCAAGAGAACGTTGGCTTGATCACCTCCCCTTCGTACTTCTGGGCATCCGATCAGCATTGAAGACGGATCTCGGCTGCTCATCAGCTGAACTAGTCTATGGCGTGTCTCTGCGTCTTCCAGGTGAATTCTTTGAGCCGTCGTCGCCCCCTTCCACTCATGATGCCTCTACGTACATTCGAGAGCTGCGCACCACGTTTCACGACCTTGCTCCTGTAATTCCTGCCGACCGACACCCCCAGTCTGTCTTCGTCAGCCAGGATCTGCATGACTGCAGTCACGTTTTCGTTCGGCGTGACCAAATACGGCCACCACTCACACCGGCCTATGATGGCCCTTTTCGCGTCCTCCATCGTACACCTAAAACGTTCACGCTGGACATCAACGGCCGTGAAGACGTCGTGGCTGCCGATCGACTAAAACCTGCATACATTGCCGCTCTCGCGTCCGCGGAGCTTCCATCTCAAGTCTGGACTCCCACATCCAAGCACGTTCACTGGGCGACTCCTATGGCTCACGCTCTACGGGGGGGAGCCCTGTAGCGCCTCAGCATGCACCGCCCGTCAAGGAAGAAGAAGTGAGCATTCGAACGCGCGGCAGGTGCAGAGCGCGAATAAAAAATCAGTTCGAAAACTCAACGCTGTCAGGGCTGGATCTTTCTCGTGTTAGCTCCGACAGCTGTATCCGCGTTACCCAAACCAACTACCATGAAAGAGCTTCGCAGCTTCATCGGCTTATGCTCCTGTTTCCGCCGCTTCGTCCGCAATTTTGCCTCCATAATCGCCCCCTTGACCGCGCTTCTTACCGGCCGTTCCGAGCTACCGGACTGGTCCCCGGCATGTGACGACGCATTTCAAGAACTGCGCCGCCTTCTCACTTCACCGCCAGTACTGCGCCACTTCGATCCCTCTGCTCCAACTGAGATTCACACGGATGCTAGTGGTGTCGGGCTAGGTGCTGTTCTTGCACAGCGCAAGAATGGCTTCGATGAGTACGTCGTAGTGTATGCCAGCCGCACCCTTACCAAAGCTGAGGCGAACTACTCCGTTACTGAAAAGGAATGTTTGGCCATTATTTGGGCTATCGCAAAATTTAGACCTTACGTGTATGGGCGCCCTTTTGACATCGTGACCGACCATCATGCCCTATGCTGGTTGTATTCACTCAAAGATCCAACTGGTCGGCTCACTCGTTGGGCATTACGCCTACAAGAATACGACATCCGTCTTGTTTATCGCTCCGGCCGCAAGCATTCAGACGCAGACGCTCTTTCCTGGTCACCCCTGTCACCTGATCATATCTGCTCGTCTATTTCCGCCTGCGGTGCCTTCGCCCTCAACATTTCCGACATGCCATCAGAGCAGCGCAAGGACCCATGGATCTGTTCGCTTCTCGACTTCCTGTCTAGCCGGTCGCCAGCGCCGATCTGTCGGACGCTCCGTCGCCAAGCCACGCACTTTATTATTCGAGATAACCTCCTCTACCGCCGCAACTACAACTCCAGCGGTCGCAAGTGGTTGCTTGTTATTCCCCTACATCTCCGCTCCGACATCTGCGCCACGTTCCACGATGACCCACAATGTGGCCACGCTGGGGTATTGAAGACATACTCTCGCGTCCAGGTTCGGTACTATTGGCGCTGTATGTATCGTTTCGTTCGCCAGTATGTACGGTCATGCCCCCTGTGCCAACGCCGCAAGACGCCACCTAAACATGCTGCCAGCCCCTTGCAGCCTTTACCATGCCCCGCTTGAGCCTTCGACCGCGTCGGCGTTGACCTATACGGTCCGCTTCCCAGCACTCCCAGCGGCAACCGCTGGGTTATTGTTGCTATCGACCACCTTACGCGGTACGCTGAAACTTCAGCCCTGTCATCTGCCACGGCAAAAGACGTTGCTAGTTTTATCCTTCAGAACCTGATATTACGGCATGGAGCACCTCGAGTATTACTGAGCGACCGCGGTCGCGTTTTCCTCTCTGACGCCATTACAGCGTTGCTAAAGGAGTGTCGCATCATTCACCGCACTACCACGGCATACCATCCCCAAACTAATGGCATGACAGAGCGTTTTAATCGCACCCTTGGCGACATGTTGGCCATGTATGTTTCCTCTGACCACTCGAATTGGGATCGGATTCTGCCTTTCGTAACGTACGCATATAATACTGCAACGCAAAGCACCACTGGATTTTCACCTTTCTTTCTTCTTTACGGACACGAACCTTCCTGCACAATGGACACAATTCTACCCTACCGGCCGGATGCTTCGGAGTCGACGACTGTTTCCCGAGCGGCTGCATACGCGGAAGAATGTCGCCAGCTCGCTCGCTCGTTCACATCCCAGGACCAGTGGCGCCAAAAGCATCGCCACGACACGTCCTCTACAGCTACGCCCTTTACTCCCGGCTCGCTGGTCTGGTTGTGGGTGCCATCTACTCCACCGGGCCTTTCCTCCAAGCTGCATTCCAAGTACCATGGTCCCTATCGGGTACTGCGACAAACATCCGCAGTCAACTACCTCATCGAGCCAATGGACGCGTCTTCCGACCAGCGTCGTCGCGGCCAGAAAATTGTCGACGTCTCCCGCCTAAAGCTGTGCCACGACCCCCCTGTCTTCTCCTGCCCCTAGGTCGCCAGGATGGCTCCTCTTTTGGTGGGGAGTGATTGTACTGAAGGGACTGGGCCATGGTGCTGGTGAAGGAAGAAGACAAGCAACGCTTGCTCGCCCGCTTCGCCATAGCTCCTTTTTGAATTGTTTCAGTCTACCATTCAAACGCCAGATCGAGTGCTGCTAGGCAAACATCCCCATTGCAGGAGCTATATACTCTGGAGTGACGTCATTGCCTAGCTTCGCCCCCGCGCGGCTCTCGGGAGATCCTATAGCTATAGGCCGAGCTACGGCGGAGGAGAGAGTGGCACTGCTGCGGAGGTTAGGGAAGGCGTCGCTAGATGGCGCTGTGGTGGGAGCAGCGGCGGGGCGAGGAGGTGGCACTCCTTTGCTAGTTAACGCCCAGTGACGTCATCACCACGCAGAGGAGTTTTCTGCGTACACCACCGGACTACCTCCAGCTTAAACAGCTTCGCTGTTAAACTAGACTTGCCGAATGCCTTAATCACCAACTGACCATGGTGCTATGCATGTAAGTTCCCGCAGATCACCTTGAGTGGCATTGCACTTTTCCGTATATTACATTCACCTAGAACTCGTCTCTACGCGACATCACCGGTTTACCTCCCTTTTACCTCATGTTTGTCCGCCAGCCCGCGTTGCCCTTTCAGACTGTACTACCATTGGCTACGTATACTACTACAGAGTGCGTCCTCGACACTGCTGCTCGGGCTCACATGGCTCGACAGATTGCGACATTGTCTGTTTGGCTCGCAGCTACGATAGCCCCCACAGAACTACTCACTTCTGTCCAGGATCTTTGGTCGTCCATTGGACGTATTGTGGCCTCGTCGGCGTCTATTTGCAGCTTCTGTCGGGCTACTCCAGCTTTACAAGCTTCTACTCGAGCTGGGCGAGCTCAGATATGAGATCCCTCATATTCCGTACGCTATGCGAGAAGTCATGTACACGACATCGCTCATATTGCGTACGGAGTATGACCAGATAGTCACAATCACTACTGACGCCGTGCACATCTCTCAAATCCTACGTCTCCACCATGAACCATTCCACATCTTACGCACTGAAAGGGCGCTCCCACCGGCGAGAATCATATGTTACAGGCCATTCCCGCCCATAAAAGAAGGCGCAACAAAGGCGATGAAGACGATCAAAGCAGCGCTCATGTAGTTGTTCCGCCATCTTGGCTGTACCTTCTTGCCTGTGTACATTCTGTAAATAAGTTTTCCTCTCATTCTGTGTCTACTCTCGGCGAAATATTGTGGTAGCATCTGAATCAGTTTCGTTATTTTCAGGGTGTGCCTGAAAATAACGAATCTGAAAACTGAAAAGGTGTGCCTGAAATTCTTGGCTAGTAATATCATGCCTGCCAACTGTCCCGAATTTTACAGCGGAGCTGTATATGTGTAAGGCACTAAAGAATTTTCGTGTCCACATACAAAAACTATCATCATCAATGGCTCATACCCACGTAAGCAAGCAAAAAATGCAATTGCTCATAGCCCCCTGAGGCAGAGGCTACAAGCGCTCAGAAAAGTGACGCGATCAGTGCTTGCATTCTTTATAATAACGCATACAACATAGAGGAGAGTACGTGAAAAACTGTCATCATCAATGGCTCATATCCCCGTAAGGCAGATGCTAAAAGCACCCATCCAATTGCAGTGAACAGTGCACCACGGAAGATCGTGCCCGAAAGTCTGACCGTAAGCGGCAGGTCAGATGGGACGACGTGTATCGCGAATCGGAGAATTCGGCGAAGAGACGCAAAAGTTTCTTCGATGTCGAAATGCGATTTAGAAAGGTTCGTGGCTACTCACTTTGGGTGGGTTAGTTGCGATAACACTTCCACTCTGGTCGTTGTGGATGATTTCAATGTAGATGTGTCGTGTCCGAAAAGGGAGTGGTTTACGCTTTTCGTGTTGGATACATTTCGGTTGCGACGCCACACCAATTCGGCCCAACAAACCACCCAGCGGCGTACGTGCATCGATTTGACAGTATGAAAAAATGTGTCTAGAATTGTGAGTATGCTGATCCTTGTATATCATAGTGACCACAAAGCCATTGTGACCATCGTTACTAAGTGACAATGAGCTATGCAATAAAGTATTTACCACAAGTTTTCCTACCATGACGTTTACAGCTCCGCTGGTCATCCACATTCGTAGGGCAGAATGGCCTTGAATTTTCCGTAAAGAATGCGAATGTGGACTCGTTTTACAATTTTACCAACGTCACGTGAAGTTTCCAGAGAAATAAATACTGTTCGCAAAAACGTAACGTTCGTCGCTCTCCGAGCCATCTGTCAGAAGTCTTCTGTTGCTGAAATAGCGCAAGACGTCTGCTTGCTTCGAGCACGTTTATACAACGAGTTCCTGCAGAAGGCGAAATCAGCGACACCAATGTTGTTAAAAAGTAATCATTGTCGAAGGGTGTTCTCGCTTAATTAATGAAGCCCCAATAGAGTATAGCATCGCAGCGAGAGGTCACACAGATCAGACAATGCAGGCACAAGGCTTTGACCAACACGTCGTCATTGTCTTTCTCGAAGCAGTGCATATTGCTCACTTTTCTCCAGTACACTGTGGTAATAATACTGTGTTGCTTATAAGACGCTGTGGTTCCAACTTTTCCTGCCGCTTGTGTGAGCGTTCTACACGTAAATCATTAATTATGAAGTACATGTGTATCCCTCAAAACACGTGTGCTCAGGGGCAAGCTTTATAGAATTGCTTGCTACTCCCTTCATCTTCTGCTGTCCGCGCAATGTTACAAATTTGAAGTTCACGGCTTGGCACATATTGTATCATTAGCTCATTTTCTACGATGGCGTTCTGAGTTGCTTTTGAAGAGCTCCGAATACCCGCGTAACAACACCACTTTCCATTAGAAAGATCGTAATTTTATAGTTCGCTTTTTTTACACTGCCATATTTTCACACTGCGAAAGAATTCTTTATTAGAAACGTTTCGCGCAGTTGCTTTAGTGGCGTGAGGGTAAGGACTACACTTTGAGGTAAGGTGTGTTATTTCTATATACAGTGTTGACCAGTTGTCTCATCTATAATGTTCTCATCCTATTCACAACTATTTATACCATGGGTATAGTTAGCATGTCAATGAGGAGGAAAAAGAAAACAGGAAAGGCAGGGAGGTTAACCAAACGTACGTCCGGTTTGCTACCCTACACGGGGAAGGGGTTTAAAGGGATGAAAAGAAAGAAAGGAGATAGAGGGAAGAAAGTACTTTCAGTATGAACACGTGCGGTTGTCCAACACTTCACAATCGGCCACTGAGGCCAGTCAACTTCATGAACTGTAACAATGCCCACTTCGCTTTGTGAGCCTGCGACGTGCGTGGGGCCATGGTCCAAGAATCTTTGTCTCTAAAAACGGCCTGCTGTCTAATCGGTTTAACACACTCCGATGAATGTCGCATTAGATGTCATAAAGATGACAAAAGCACAACACGTGTTCGATCGTCTCGTCACAGTTGCACGAGTTACAGATGGTGTGTCGGACATGCCCATAAGGAATGAGCACGCTTTCGTAAAGCCAACCCTAACCAGAGGCGGCAAAGTAAAGTTGCATCGCGGAGGGGGAAGTTCGATGTAATCTGCCGCCTTAGTGTATAGGATCCAGCCGGTGGAGACGACAGTTCGAGAAAATCGGTTTGCTCCATGAAGTTTCAGTCTTTGGTTTCAGCGAGTAAACGAAGACCCCTTGCAGCGTCTGTGCTTGATAAGGGTATAGGAACTGTGGGGGTTTCCTTATGGGCTCACCGGGCGGCATCATCAGCAAGGTCATTACCAACGATGCCACAGTGGCCCGGCAGCCATTGAAAGCTGATGTCATGTCCGTTCATTAGGGATTGATGGAGAGCCTCTGTGGTCTGAAACACCAGTTGTTCATGGGCCTTGTGTCGTAATGCTGACTGCAGACTCTGAGGGGCTGCCTTGGATGGATGGATGGATGGATGGATGGATGAAGATCTTTATTAGGGGCGAAGCTCCTTATAGCGGCACCCATTCGTCCCCGTCGTCGTCGTCGTAGTAGTAGTGTGTAACCAGACTGAGAAAAATGAGAAAAAAAATTCCGAAGTTGTGTCCGTAGCGCGGAATCGAAACAGGGACCCCTCGCTTCCGAGCGCGCGGCGTTAGCCCACTACGCCACGAAGCGGACATGGACACGCGCACCACGATGGCAATAAATACCCAACATTAACGAAAGGCCGCGTTTCTAGCGCGTTTCTAACGCGTTTGTGCTAGCGCGTTACGGCCCGTGTAAGAAGCTGGTGTAAGACGCTGTGGCCTCTCCGCCTTACCTTCAACGCGTTTCGAACGCGCTGCCCAAAGCGTGGCAAGTCAAGTTCAAGTCAAGGAGCGTTTATGAATACGGGGGGTATACTCTCTCGGCAGTCATGTGATGGCGTCGGCAAACGCGGTGCACGTTCCGGCATGTGTAAATGGCTGCGTAAGACGCTGTGGCCGCTCCCCCTTACTAGAGAGTACTGAACGTTTCTAACGCGTTTGTGCTAGCGTCCCCTTAAGCGGGAGATCCGGTGATTCCCTCCGGAGCTTCGCCCACTCATCATCATTCACCCCGTGGATATGCTGTGAATTTTTTAGTGTCCTTTAGAGCACGCGCTAGCGCGCAGCGGGCCGATCCCACGTCGGGACAGAGAGGCCGAGCCTCTCCGCCGCGTCGCGGGCCCGTTGTACACAACACTGTCAACACAACATCGGTGAGCTGCCTTGGAGTCACAAAAAATTACCCACTTTCTATGTGGTGCTTCTACGATGTAATTAACAGCAGCACGTAGGGCGGCAAGTTCTGTTGCCGTAGAGGTCTTTATGTGGGACACATTGAACTTCCTTGTGACTTTTAAGGCCGGGATGATAAAAGCGCCTGTGGAGCTGGTGGCTGAGACATATCCATAAATTTAAATCGGCGTTCTTTGTTCATATGCATCGTTCAGTAATCACAATGTCAACTGTCGTAGATTCACTGTGGAATGCAGGATCTTCTTCGTAATTCCCGGAATCGTGATGTGTACGTGTAGCTGTCGTAAACACCACGGGGGTAACAGTGGTGTTTCTGCTCGTGTAAAGCCCGAGGGAAGGCAGCTTTGATGTGTCGCAACATGTTTGGAAAACGTGGTTTGGGGTCTTCGTGCCGGCAAAGCTGCAATATAGTGACTGGGTACGTGACACAGGGGTCCAACGTGTGCTCTGAGTTTGTCACCCGTGATGTATGTCGGAAACAAGTAGTCTCTAGCAATCATGATTGTTGCCTGAGTCGAGGCGCATCGTGGTAGTCCAAGGCATGTCCTAGAGCCTGGCCTTGCAAACTTTGGAGGGTACGAATATTTTTTTTTTTGCATGTGTTCGCCAAATTCGGTGAGCTGTACCGTGAAAAGCCTAGAAACAGTGTTCACAGCGGCAGCATGGGCCGTACCGACGTGTCCCAGGTTTTTACGCACAAGAACTTCGTTATATGTACCACCGAAATTTGTCTCCGCTTCAGGTAGATGCAATGGGGGCTTCATGAAAGGTCCTTGTCAATAATCACACCTAAGAAGCGGTGAGACTTCTGGTATGTAATAGCCTGACCATTGAGAGAAACAGGGCACGGTGTCATGGGTTTGCGCGTAAACGCGATCAGCGCGCATTTTTCGATGGACATACTGAAGCGTTGTTTTCGGAGATACGAGCAAGTTAGGGTGGCTGCCCGCTGAATTCTTACGCGCACTTGAAGACGAGTCAACATAGAAGACCAAAGACAAATATCGTCAGCGTAGATTGACAGGTGAATTGTCTTGGGTAATAGTTCAGCAAGGCCAATCATAGTTAGGTTAAAGAGAATAGAGCTCAACACCCTGTGGGACGCCGCCGTATGTATAATAGTTGGCAGTGGGGCCATTTTCGGTCTGCACAAAGAAGGACCTTCTGGTCAAATAGTCTCGGATCCACTGAAACATACGGTTACCGATTTCAACAGCCTCCAATGACTCGAGGATCGCTTCATGTCCTGACATTATTGTACGCCCGTTTCACATCAAGAGCGCCACCGATATGCGCTTGAGGCATTTCTGACGTGGTATGTGCGTTGTCAGGTCACTAACATTGTCTGTTGAGGGCCTGCCTCGTCGAAAGCCTGTCATGGAGTCAGGGTACACATATTGGTGCTCAAGGTACCATTGTAGTCGTGTAAGGATCATTGTTAAATATTAGAGGAAGAGTACGACGATGGCGACTAGCGCGCTCGGCGCGAACGGCTCGCTCGTGATCTGGCGCTTCTGGACTGATTCGAACGGCCAGTATGGACGCGTTGTTACGGTCCATCGGGCAATAAACTTCCCCTTCCCACCCTTCTACTGCGAAGACTCCTTTGTTTTACAATCATCTTTTCCATTACTTTCCCTACGCAACTTGCCACGGCAATAGGGCGATATGATGTCAGCTCTAAAGGCCACTTTCCTGGTTTAAGTAGCGGTACAAGCCGACTTATTTTATACTGCTGAGGAACAATGCCGTCATACCATGAGCGGTTCTAGTAATTCAACAGCTCTTGCTTGGTCTCTCGTCCATGCCGTCGGGCCCTGTTGAAGATGAACGTCGAGAAGCAGCAAAGACGCGTCAAGTTCTTCCATAGTAAATGGAATTTCCTTTTCTGGGACGCGAGACACAGGGATGACACTAACGTCTTCGGCGTTGTGGGTGACACACACGCCAGTGATACGCGCACAAGTATCATTTGCCACCTCAAGTTGCGTCTGGCAGTGATGTAGAGCTAAGGCCATGAAAGGATGTCCGGTGACAAGCGCAGGTCATTAACTGTCCTCCAGATGTATGACAGTGGTTTACGAGGGTCCAGTGATTCACAAAAGGACTTCCAACGTTGCTCCTGCAATTTGTTCAAACGGCGCTAGATTTTCTTCCGAGTTCTTTATGCGATTCTCTAGTCACAAACGGCCTTTGTGGACCTGTATCTCCTTTCAGCTCGTCGTCGAAGTGCAGTTACCCTCTCCAGTTCTACATCAAATTGGGAACCGTTCGCTTTCAACGTTAGGAGGCATGAAGGTTCTCTCATTGCCTCTGTGATGGTATCCTCCAGGCTATGGCCAAGGTATTCCCTGCATGCATTTTCCATGTGTGGCTTAAATTTAGTCCAATCAATACGTTGTACTGCATTCGACGAGGAGGAATTGTTTAGCCCCCTGATGATCTTCAAGTAAGTAGGCATATGGTCACTTCCATGCGTTGCTATGTCTGAAAGCCACTGTGCTTGTGAATTGAAGCATCGTGATACCAAAATCAAATCATACCAGCCTCACAGGTATGTAGGACTGCCATCATTCATCACACAAAGGTCGTGATCACAGGCGTATGACATCAGATTCCTGCCTCTGGAATTGATTGCCGAGCTACCCCAGAGTAAGTGATGTGCGTTGAAATCACCCGTTATAATCCAAGGACCACTAGTCTGTAACAATCGGTCTCGCAGTCTATCGCATTCAAAGCGTCCTGACACTGATATGGAGACAGCAATGAGGGTGAATGACGCTTTTGTCTTTCTTACACGTAGGCAGACATGCTAATTGTCATCATGTGGTTGTACGGCATGGTGGGTATACGTAAAACTGGTGCGGGTGTGAACGACAACATTGCTGAGCTCCTGGCACGTCGACGAGGGAAATGGTTCGTACCCTGACAGTTTGATGGGAGTTAGTACGTTGGGTTCCCAAATAACGATTATGGGAATCCAATTGGTGAAAACATATTCACGAAAGGATGCGATGCGGGACCTCAAGCCTCTGGGATTCCACTGTAAGATCAAAGCTTGTCTGACCTCAGTGCGAAATGACAGTATTGAACGAGCCATGGTGTCTACTAAAGGCTCGCAAGTACTGGATTTAGAGCATCCGGTAGCTGTAGTGCTCTTTGAGCTGACGGAGTTTTTAGCTTGCGTAGGAGCACGCGAATGGCGTTCCTCACTAATCGAGAAATTGCGATCACTTGTTTGTCATCTTCAGGAAGTTTATCGGCGGGAGGTTCAGAATTTGTGGTTGCCGATGTGCACTGTGAATTTGCAGGTGGCTGTGGCGTTGACAACCTAGGCCAAGCTGCATCAGCCGCAGTCTCGGTTTTTCCAGCATTCTGGTTCCTATCAGCCGTGATATGCGACCGACGCGGTAGAGGCGCTGACTTTCTTGAACTAACGTAGGCGACGATATCGCCGCTTTCTGATGGCTTTGGCAGCCTCTCGGTGAGACTAATGGTCTCTCACTACTTGTTTTATTACAACCAGCTCCTTTTTAATGTTTAGGCAACCCTTTGACGAAGCTTCAAGGGACCTATGATAATTCGAGCATTTAGGAACAGTGGCGCTGCAATCATCCACGGGGTGAGTTTCAGCGCAACGAGAACATATTGCTGCATTCTCGCATACGCTTCTCACGTGATCCAGCTTGATGCATTTCAGGCATTGTAGTGGGTTCGGTACAAAAGGTCGCACATAATGTCGAAAGTGGCCCACCCTTACATATGAAGGTAACACTATCTTCAAATAGCGTGAGTTGCCCAGGCGGGTAACACTCGCGATGACATCAGCTTCACTGGCTGGTTTCACAAGAACTTGCAAGTCGGAGCTGGAAATCGCGGCATATACACCGTAGATGACACCGCTGACGACGTCAGAGCCCAGCGGGATGTGATAAAGGACCTTCATTCAATCCAGGTCGGGGACGTTGTGCAGGGTATTCAGTGCGGCCGCATGCGTAATATCGATAGCCAGGATGTTCTTACGTGTGTTTACTCTGATGTCGGTAATTTCATTCGGCACCAGTCCCTCCTACAGCACCGCATACAGCGTCTGTTGAGGCGTTTCATATTTCCTTTGGGCACAGCAAGAACGAAGAGGATGGTGTTGGTCACAGGCCTTCGTTGTGGTCTTTCGTTCAAAGTGCTCGAGGACGACGAGGTCCTGGGCATCTCTTCGCCTTACGGCTCACAACAAGTCAGAAGTAGTCGTCGGAGGGCTCCTCGCTGCTCAGTGAGTAGATACGGGTGTCCTCGCTGTCAGAGTCACTGAGAGGGCCAGTCCGCTTTCTTCACGCGACCACCGCTGACGTCGCCGAATCTGGCAGACGTCCGAGGTGGTCCACGTCCATCGCCGGCAGAAAAAGAACTGACTTTTCATACGTACATGTATAATTCCACAAAAATGGCAAGATATACTCCAACAACGTTCTGCGAAGTAGACACTTCGTCGTCGTCCATGTCAATGTCCAAGTCAATCATATTCATACTCACATGAGACTCAACTCGCATCTTTCACTGATCAGTTGCATCGAATTCTTGATCATAGCATGCGCTGACTGCATTTTTTAGATTTCTCAAAAGTCTTGGGAAAAGTATGTCACAAACATCTATTCCCCAAACAAATTAATTTGAATCTTGATGCTAATCTCTCAAAATGGATGGAATGTTTTCTTGTTAATCGCGCACATAACGTTACTGTTAGTGGCTACAATTCCCCGATGGGCTCTGTTGCCTCCGGAGTGCCCCAATGTTCAGTTCTCCCATCCTTTGTTCTTATTAGTTATCAACGACCTTCCTTCGCAATAACTTCCAACATGCATCTCTGGGCAGATTGTGATACTAGCCATCTTCAATCCAACCTAGACCTAATCTCTAACTGGTGCAGTCTATGGCTAATGAAAATAAATGTTAACAAGTCTAAAGCTATGCATGTAAATAAGACACGTAACTCCTATCAGGCTTGCTATTTAAATAAGCTTCCTTTAGAATAAGCAACTTGTACAAGTGCTTAGGAATTCATATCATAGTCAACCTTCCCTGGGCAACACCCATTAATAATATAGTGAACAAAGCTAACCGCGCTCTAGGTTAATTACTTAACGAAACTTTCTTAATGTTCCAGACCCTTTACATTGTTGCATTACAATACATTCTTACGCCCGAAATTAGAATATGCTATGTCAGTCTGGGACCCTAATAAAATAAACCTAATTAACAAATTAGAATTAGTTCAGAATAACACGGCTGGTTTTGTTATTTCAAATTACAATAGAATTGCCCACGTAACAGCTATAAAAACTAGCCTTTCTCTTGCATCTCCAGCAGCTCGACGTAAAGTGTCCTGCTTATCGTTATTTCCCAATCTTTTTCACCTTACAACGCTGCATGATGTATTTATCCGTACTACGTATACCGGCGTGCCTCATATGCAGAACTGCTTTTGGCACGTAAAACCCCAGAAAGAAGAAGAAGATTCTTATAAGGCTCACGTCCCCTCTTGTAGCACTAGCACATCTTCCCACTCATTCGTAGCTCGGGCGTCACTAGAGTGGAACCACCTTCCCGCAAACATCACATCCATCAGTCATAATTCCTTGTTTCGTGATGCCTTAGACTAAATTACTTAATGGAATGTGATGTCGTGTACTTGCTTTTCTTGTCTTTTTTATTATCTTATTTATTTTCCCCACTCACTGTATTCCTACTGAATTACGTACGTCAAATTGTACTTGAGTTGTATTCTATTTTCTCACGTAATATTTCCGATAGTACCTGTAAGCCACTACCCTCTGTGATGCCTTGACAGACCTTGAAGTTATAATAGATGAAATTAAATAAAGCAACATTTTCTTCCTTGTGCAGGTTCAGAGTTCGGAGCTGGAATGGCGACAAGGCGGAACTGAATATTATTCTCAAAAACAGCAATCTTACTGTAGATTTTACCTCAACCGATAAAAAATATCCTGGTAGTACAATTCTTAAGGCTAATAATACTTTCCCGCTCAAGAAAGGAGACTACATTGCCGTGTCCATATCGTGCAAGATCGAAGACAAAACTACGTGTAAAGCGTACGAAACCTGTACTTCGAGTGGGACGTTACAGGTTTGTACAGGTTTTGTTGTGGTATGTTCTAATCTACCATGCTATTTACTATTAGGGGTGAGGGGCAAGCAACAAAATAATTTACACGTTTTAATATTTGCTTAGTTTATTTGTCGCATACATAGAAGCCGACATACTCTAGATAGAGGTATTTTATTGATAGGAATGGCAGAGAAGTCTACGATCAGCTAGTGAGCTCTCGTCTGCTACTTTGCGCTGTGGAAGAAGGAAGAGGAGGGAAAGTGCTGGGATGGATGATGATATCAAGAAAGGTGTGAGCGCTTTTGTAGAGTCGCGAGCAAAAGTTTGGGCACCAAAGGTGCTGCGATATTTTTTCCGGCTGACATTCCGGCTGAAATCAAGAGCGACCGCCTACGTGCGCATATTTGACCAATACAATGTACTGAACTAATCCCGGGCTGCGGAGCTGCGGTAGACTAAATTTGAATTTTTTGCTGACGCCGTGGTCTCCAAACTTATGCTCGCGACTGTACATTAGACGGTGGTCCTACTAGAACGGCTCGTCTAGTTTTGTGTCATGCCGAAACTTTAATTTTGTTGCCAGCATTAAAGTTGCTGTGTCAGGCCAAGGGTCTAGAATCGCATCCTGGGATAGTGGTTGGCTACCAATGCTGGCTAAGGAATTATCTGACGTCATTAGCTGCAGCATATATGCTGGACAATCGCACAAAATGGGTTCCAGCGTTTCAGGTCTCTGACAGTGTTCGCAAATAATCTAAATTTACACCATGCTCTACAATACCACATAGATTCTTCATTCAAAAACGTCTGAAAAGCTCTGAAGGAAAAATGCTGCAAACAAGAAAATGTGTTATACTAGGCCCTTTCTATTGGGAGGTGTTGCACGGCATGTTGGAGTCATGGGATACCTAATATTTGTCTGATCTACCCTTTACCCAGGAAGGTCGACATAGGACACATTGACTTCAGTCCTCTGTTTCCCCATGCTCCTTGCGGCTCCCACAGCTTGAACATGGTGTTTTTCTATTGACACTGAACATCCGCTCCGATGGGCAAAACTAAGGGATATTTATGTTTATCCTCTTCCTCACATGACCCTCACGGCTATATCCAAACCGTCAGTGCTCTTGACATTGTACTTAAAAAATGATAACTGGTCCTTGCTGAAAAATTGTACAAGCACAATTGTACAAAAATTAGAAAGTAATTGCTAGCCGCTTCTCTGGATCTGTCTTGTGAGGAAAGGTTAGCACGCCTTCCAGTTCGGTTTCATCGCACATCAAGGATATGTATTTATAAGTATACGTGCTAGCCGTCAGCTAATATGTGTGTTTCGGCGCCGTGCTTTAAATGCCACTGATACTTAGCAGTATGCTTATCTCGCGGTATCTGTACGTCCCACATGCGGGAATTGTGTTCTAAAAAAGGGTTAAGGGCAACGTTATAATATATGCTAGAGTGAATAGGCATATACACACAGGAAATGTGTTATTAAATGGTGTCAATAGCACTAATTATATTTACGGAGGAACGGCACTTGCCTGGACATGCTACAAAAAGTTTCAATTGTAAATCAGCGCTCGTACTGTGTTTTTACAGCGTAAGCTGTTATGGGATCATTCCAATAGCCGTTTCTGGTCGCGATGATGCCGCCGCCGCCCCGTAGCCGCTATCGCCGGAAATGCGAAAAAAAGTACCCGCTCTGCGCTGGGATCGAACACAGGCCTGCTGCGTGGGAGTAAGATACTTTACCACTGAGCCACGCAAAGCTTGTTGTCAGGCAGAATAAAAATTCCCTTTATACGGGCCCTGCGCCTCTGCGCCTGCGCGCCTAGGCATGCGCGCAGCTGCAGACGACCCGAGCCTCCGCCAGTATGGTGGCATCATCTAGTTAACGTGCCTGCAACCGCCGCATGCGACGAGATTCGATTCAGACGAGGTGCGCAATCAAAGCTATCCCGATGTTAGATGTGCGCCACGTATTATGGGTACCTCTTCGGTACACGTTATGGCGTCTCCTCGCAAGGTACGAACCGCTCATCGGACTCAGCAGACTGCTGTGAAGAGAGCATTACAAGCCGGAGCTCGCCGTCGACGCCGACGCCGGGCGGACAGTTCAGATCGTTCTCGTCAAAATTGAGGCGAAGACACTTTGCCGTGAAGACCTTGTTGTGCGTGGTGCCGAAATTAGAGCTACTCTTGCGCCGCTCAACCAGCGTACGCTGTGACTGTGCTGCGTGTGCCGCGCAGGCCTGTGATTTTTTGCCTCTGTGTGTTACGTCTGTGCACTGTCGTATACCAATGGAGGCAGGCCAACTAACTCAGCTTTCCACCTTGCTAGTGTTGACAGCTGGGGCAGCTCGCACGAATGTTCTGATACAAACTGCCTGACAACACGGGTAACAGGGATTAGAGCACTGCACGGGCTTGGGCTTACCCGAAAGCCCGGGCCCGGCCCGGCCCAGTTAGAACAGTTTTTTCACGGGCTCGGGCCGGGCTCGGGCACGGCGTGTGCTTTTTAACCCGGGCCGGGCTCGGGTTTTTTGACGCGGGCCTGGGCCGGGCTCTGGCTTTCTGGTGGTGTGCATGTAACGTGCAGCGAGTTATTCTCGGGCGTCTCAACTGTGAAAAACATTATTTTTCGGTCTCGGGCCGGGTTCGGGCCGGTTTCGAGTCGGGCTCGGGCCTAAGGTAAAGGGGTGGCGGGCCGGGCCGGGCGGGTAACGTAGATTATTTCCGGGCCCGGGCCGGGCCCGGGTCTCGCCATAAATGTTTTGATCGGGCTCGGGCGGGCAGCCCAACACAAAAACGGGCCCGAGCCGGGCCCGGGCTGAAAAAATCGGCCCGTGCAGTGCTCTAACAGGGATATACCAGATTTTTTTTTGGTGTCACTAATAAAAACAACCATTTGTATATTCTCACAGTATTGATGACGCAGCGGCAAAGGAAGTAAGCGGATATAAATATTTGGGATTTAGAATAACGAACAGGCTGGTATGGTCTAAGCACGTAGAGAACACAGGTGTCTGCTTCACGAAAGTTGGGCATCTTGAGACACATGTTAAAAACTGCATCTTGTCACGTAAAACTTCTGGCGTATAAGACTCATCTTTCCGAAACTTAAGTACACGTGCACGACATGAGACGCTTTCACTCAAGGAGTCAAGTATAGGCTTGAGATGGTTCAGGGATGATCACTCCGCTTTATCTACATGTACCGATTCCTCTGCTAAACTTTTGTTTGATAATAGTACCCCTAAATTAGCGACAATAAGGCAGATAGCACAACGCTACGTAGATAGCACAAGGCCTACGCGCTTCGATCATGACATCACACTACCTGGTCCGACTGCCATAGAATCTAATCGGGATGCTTCCGCGTAAGTAACAGTGATTTTGACGTCACCGCTTTCACGCCAGCCTTGGCAATAGAAATTTCTGGCCAGGTAGCATGACCTCAAAGATAGCAGTGTGTAGGCCTGTGATGTCTAGGTGGTGTTGGATAGCAACACTCAAGTTTATTTGCTATCCAACACCACCTAGACATCACAGGCCTACGTGTTGGATAGCAACACTGAAGTTTATTTGCTCGTTAAAGAACCCCAGGTGGTCAAAATTAATCCGGAGCCCTCCACTATGGCGTGCCTCATAATCAGAACTTGTTTTGGCACGTAAAACCCCAGAAAGGAGAAGTTTATTTGCTCTCTTTATACTCACTCAGTGAGCCTCGATAAGCACGCATAGACCAAACACTTTTCATCACGCTTGTCCAGACAACATCATGATCAAAATTTGCTGCCTCATTCCGTGCGCAGAAAGAAAATCTGATATTCTAGTATTTTTTATGCGCAATCGCAAACGTGGAATTGCATACCGGCTGACCTTTTCACAGTTGATTCTGCGACTGCACTAGAACACGCAGTTACTTCATTCTTGTCAATGCCATGCTGGCTTAGCGACTAAGACGTCGCGCTATATTTATGTGCACTGCAGAACGAAGGCGATCTCCAATGACCCCTGTCTTACGCTGGCGGATTCCAACTTGCACCTGCAAATTTCCTAACCGCATTACCCCACCTAGTTTTCTACCGTCTTCGACTGCGCTTACCTTTTCTTGGTATCTATTCTGTAACTCTAATGGTCCACCGGTTATCCATCCTAAGCATTACATGGCCTGCCCAGCTTCATTTTCCCCGCTTAATGTCAACTAGAATATCGGCTATCCCCGTTTGTTCTCTGATCCACACTGCTCTCTTCCTGTCTCTTAACGTTAGGCCTAACATTTTTCATTCCATCGCTCTCTGTGTGGTCCTTAACTTGCTCTCGAGCTTCTTTGTTAACCTCCAAGTTTCTGCCCCATATGTTAGCACTGGTAGAATGCAATGATTGTACACTTTTCAACGACAGTGGTAAGCTCCCAGTCAGGATTTTCTAATGCCTGCCGTATGCACTCCAAACCAATTTTATTCTTCTGTAGATCTTTTTCTCATGATCAAGGTCACCTGTGAATAATTGACCTAGATAAACGTACTCCTTTACAGACTCTAAAGGCTGACTGGCCATCCTGATTCTTGTTTCATTGGCAGGCTATTTAACATTATCTTTGTCTTCTACATATGAATCTTCAACCCCACTCTTACACTTTCTCGGTTAAGGTCCTCAATCATTTGCTGTAATTTATCCCCATTTTTGCTGAATAGGACAATGTCATCTGCAAACCGAAGGTTGCTGAGATAGTCGTCGTTGATCCTCACTCCTAAGCCTTCCCAGTATAAGAGCTTAAATACTTCTTCTAAGCATGCAGTGAGTAGCATTACAAAGATTGTGTCTCCTTGTCTGACCCCATTCTTGATAGGGAACTTTCTACTTTTCTTATGAAGAACCAAGGTAGCTGTGGAATCATTGTAGCTATTTCCCAAGATATTCACGTATGACCCCTGTACTCCTTGATTACGCAATGACTCTATGACTGCTGGTATCTCTAATGAATCCAATCCATTTTCTTAATCTATGAAATCCATATATATAGGTTGATTGTACTCTGCAGATTCCTCGATTATCTGATTGAGGACATGAATATGGTCCATCGCAGAATATCCCTTCCTGAAGCCAGCCTGTTCACTTGGTTGACTGAAGTCAAGTGTTGCCCCGATTCGTTTGGAAATTCTCCTGGTGAATATTTTATACAATACTGAAACCAAGCTAATGGGTCTATAATTCTTCAATTCTTTAACGTCTCCATTCTTATGGATTAGTATAATGTTGGCGTTCTTCCAGCTCTGTGGTACAAGTTGTGAGGCATTGCGTATAAAAGGCTGCAAGCTTTTCAAGCATGATATCTCCTCCATCTTTGATTAAACCTACTGTTATTCCATCTTCTCCAGCAGGTTTTCCCCTGGTCATGTCTTTCAAGGCCCTTCTAACTTCATCGCTAGTTATAGAAGGAGCCTCTGTATCCGGTTCATCACTATTTCGAATGAAAGTAGCTTGGCTGTTTTAGGTCAGTATAGAATTCTTCCGCTGCTTTTACTATGTCATCTAAATTGCTGATGATATTACCATGCTTATATTTCAGTGCATACATATTGCCTTGTCCTATGCCAAGTTTTCTTGTCACTGATTTCGTGCTGTGGCCATGCTTCACTGCTTCCCGAGATATATAAATACAAGAAAATATATTCTTCAAATAAGGCAGGTACATTCCCACATACACACTTCGGCTAGGCAAATCACAATGCAATTCAGGAGGGTGTTAACAAAACTTTGGAAAAATAATTAACGACAAGCCCTAAAGTTACCCACGTACAGTACAGAATGAATAGGAACACAAAGCGTGCAGTCGTATTCACCCGTGCTGGTCTTAAGCCAGACAATCTCGGGGTAGCTTGAGGCAAATCTCGAAGAAGGAACTTCTGCCGGATTTGCAGACCCTCGCGGAACTCGTCGGGTAGCTTTCCGACGGTCGGTCTAAACATCGCATCTCTTCCTTGGCGTGGTCTGATCCCCCTACTGATTCCCGCACGGCGCTTTTATCGCCGTCGCAGGCGTTTCTCAAACTTTCTCAGGGAGTCGTGCTCCCATAGTATGACAAAGCCTGGGAATCTTCTAGACACTTCTCGCGTATTCGGCCGCGGCCGCTGAAACATCTTCGAGGAGGGTGGCGACTCTTCAATTGGCGCACGATCGGGCTGTCGCCCTGCTCTCGCTCTGCTCGCCGTGAGTCGAGGTCTGAGAGGGTGTTTCAGCGCGCGCCCTGTCCTCTCTCTCGATACCGTAACCTTGCAGGTTAAAGAACCCCAGGTGGTCCAAATTTCCGGAGTCCCCCAGTATACGGCGTGCCTCATAATCAGATCGTGGTTTTGGCACGTAAAACCCCATAATTTAATTTCATTTTAATACCGTAACCTTGGTGCATCTTATCGAAGCTTCTAGTCTCCGTTGATCGCGTCGGCTGTCTGTGGCGTATGGGCTCTCTCCCTCTGTCAAAGCTGCCGCGGGGACGACGTGCTCCTTCGCTGTCTTGTGTGTTACGCGGCGCGCGCTTTGATTGTGTGCACATTTGTGACACCTACAGAAATAAAATAAAAGATAAAGAAGGGAACGGGTGAGCGCAGACTTGCAGCGGAGTTTATCAAAGAAAAAAATGTCACAGTTTCGCCCTAAGGGCGAAGCAATGAATGCGATAGCAACACAGCAATGTCATACGAAGTAAGGTGAGCGGCTTTGGTAGCAATATGAATTGTAGTAAACATGAGCTGATTAAGTAAGCAGGTGTGCTGCGGCGTAAGTAGACCGACATGAAGAGAGACTCGATGACCACGAGAAGGCGCGTGTGAAACGGTGGTGTTGATGAGAAGCGCTTCCCGTGGGCAGCGCGTGCGAAGGGACACACCTGTAGCGCTGCACTGCCGATCCGGGCAGCATTGCGTGTGTAGCGTGCGTTGGAAAATGTGGCCCGACTATTACGAACTGAATGAACAAGCGTGGTGTGAGCGCGCACAAACACGAAGAGATCACACTGAATGACAGCAGACAACGACTGTCAAAACGCTGGCAGCAAGCATACGCCGCAGCGGGCGAAGGTACGTGCGGTCTATCGCTTCAACTGAAACTGAACTGCGAATGCACGGCGCTTAAAGGTCAGAGCCGTGTGGAGATAAGAGACGGTGCGAGCGAGCGACGAGCGCGGTTGTTGGCAGAGAAGTGCGCCCCCCCCCCCCCCCCGCTTCCTCCGGCGCTGGCTTCCCGCTTCCTTGCTTGCGCGTGGGAGAGATAAGAGACTGCGGACGAGCGACGAGCGCGGTTGTTGGCAGAGAAGTGCCCCCCCCCCCCCCCCCTGCTCCCTCCGGCGCTGGCTTTCCGCTTCCTTGCTTGCGCGTGGGAGATTGAGTGCGTTCGCTCTCCGTGATAGCGCGCGTCCCCGCACGCTTCCTGTCGGGCATACGGCGCGCGGCGAAGATTTTATCTATAGGGAACCTCACGGCGACGGCGACGGCGACGGCGACGACGACGGCGACGACCACGGCGACGACGACGGCGACGGCAGAAATCCGGTGCAAGTGTCCATATAATTGCTATCGCAATAAAATAATAAAAAGTTACAGTGACGTTTCACTTCGTGATAGCGGTTGGCGTGCAAGCGTATGGGTACTATCGTGCACATGAAGCTATCGGCCCTCAGTGCGTCTAGACGCCTAGACTGTTCGCACCGCAGATAGCTTTCAAGATAGGGCTGGCGCGGCCGCGCCATACCACCACCTCCTATATACTGCGTCTCCGGTGACGTGAGGTCAGCTACGTCGCGCCCCGCCGGCTGGCTCGATCCTGCTCAAGCGTGCATGGTGCTTGCGACTCATGCGTTGAATTTAATTCAATTCAATTTTATTGATAAGTAAGTTTGTACAAAAACAGTAGTATACAGGAAGGGATCCCAAAGTCAAAACTGCAGGCGGGACCCCTGAGGATGATTTGAACATCGAGAAATAAAACCAACTTAATAATGCATAGGCGATTAAATTATTAAGCAGATGAAATGCGAAATAAGTACAGTGATGTCATGCAAATTATATAATAAAAGGAAGTTACAAAAATAAAAGGAGTGCAACAAAATACAAAAGAAAACCAACTCAAAACAAAACAAAATTGATACCCTGGTATAACATGTCATCACGATAAATTTGAGGAAGTAGATGTAGACAATGCCAAGTAAATTAGGACGGTCATTTTTTATTCAAATAGGTAGTCCTTAATTGAGATTTAAATATGGAAAGGGAGTTACATTGTTTGACGTTGGTAGGCAGGGAGTTCGACAGTGATATAGCAGAAAAATGAGTAATTTTGCACAGTGTGTACCTTAGGCAAAAGTAGATTGCCCTCAATAGAAAAACGGGTGTAGTTAGTATTAACTAATATCTATGATGGAATTAAATTGAGGTAGACATAGCGATGCAAAACATCGAAGAATAATAGACCGAGATTATAGTAATAAGATAGGGATAAAGGTAGTACGACATTGTTAATAAAGAACGGGGGTGAGATTGTAAAGGTGCAAAAGAAATATTACGAATAGCTTGTTCTTACAGGGTTATGAGAGGTGATAGATGGATATTAGAGGTGTTGCGCAAGGACTCAATACTATAACTGGTATGACTGTGAATAAATGCATAATTCAAAGTGAGAAGTCTTGCGATATCAAAAAAAAAAAAGCCCGAGTGCGAATGGGTGCCCGAAGTCCTGGTGCTGTTTTCCTAATAACAAAGTATGGTCGCGGAAGTTTAGCTTAGAGTGAATAACCACATCTAAGAAGTTAGTGCTACTGTTAGCCTTGATTTCTTGAGATTGAATATGTAGAGAACGAGGAATTGAAGTTTTTTTCTGAGGACACGTAGAAAAATTAGGGGCAGCTTCACACTAGTGGTGCGACGACTGGGCAAACCGTGAAGCCGGCGACTCGACCTAGCTTTATCTCTGTGCGGCCAAGTTTTTGCGAGGTTATGCTTCGAGACTCGGCCACGTTTTGTGCAAGATCACCTCGCCATCATTGACAGCCCAAGGAGCAGCTAACACTTGGTCATTAAAGTATCTAGGCGCTTCTGAACCCTCAAAGGGTTTTGCTCGGTTTCGCGGCACGTAACTCTGGATCTTCTGCGAATCGCCGACGTTTCGCGGCCGCCTCAGCGGCGCGATACTCCGGATCGGATCAAAGTCGTCTCACTCGCTCTCGAGTAGCGTCACGGCGGCTTTCGCGCCGCGCTTCCTATTCTTCGGGAGTAATGCTCTTCTTCGGCCACCCCATCTTCGCGGCGATATGCACGGCGTGGAGATGGCGGGGCGTTTCCGTCACCGCGGCGATGACGCGGAGCTATATATCCTGTGGGTCGGCGCAGTAACATCACAGCTTAGCTACGCCTCTGCGCAGCCGCGGCAACCACTCTGCACGGCGCGGTGAGGTCATGGCTTGCCAAACGCTAAGGCGAAGCGATGCTGCGCGCGCGATGACGTCGCGGCTCACGCAGCTGTGGCGAGGCTCGGCGCGGTCGGCGCAGCTGGGCCGAAGCGCTGCTAGATGGCGCATGGTTATAATGTCATCGCCAGGCGGAGGCCTTGCGACGTACACTCGACGGACCATCTTCGAGCTTAAACAGATTTGCTAGCTCGCAGGCCATTGCGCTTGTGCCCTTTCTGCACTACCACCAGGATTGGCCCACATTTCGGCGTTCCACCTGATGGCAAACGCCCAGGTTAAACAGCTTCGCTGTTAGCGTGAAGCACTTTTTCTTTAAGTTAATTTTTTAGTTTATTTATAGTGTGTGATACCGCCCAGTTTCATTAAGAACTTTTGTTCTGTTCGCTAGCAATTGACTCTCCCAGTTGGGTTCCGCACTAGCATTCGATAAAAAGCAATTAACACTAACATTGAGGATACCTGAGTGGTGCGGGTTAATTCAGTTATGAAAGCTGGAAAGGCTCTTTGCAACTATGGTGTTGGGCTGCTGAGCACGAGGTCGCGGGATCGAATCCCGGCCACGGCGGCGACATTTCGATGGGGGCGAAATGCAAAAACACCCGTGTACTTAGATTTAGGTGCACGTTAAAGAACCCCTAGGCGGTCAAAATTTCCGGATTCCCCCACTACTGCATGCCTCATAATCAGATCGTGGTTTTGGCATGTGAAACCCCATAATTTACTTTAATTTAATTTGCATCTTGAAGACACCGTGCGCTACTTCATTGAAACCGGGCGTCGTTCGCTGAGGTTTTTTTTCTGTAAATATGGCTTTGTTGATTAGCCGAATAGTCAACCAACTCGTTTAAATACACTTATACCACAACCGCATTGCCTAGCGTTTATTTCGATTATTTGCAATCCTTCCGTAACAACAACATCAACACTGTGCACCAAGAATGAAGCGGTCTGCGGTGGATACATGAAAGAAGACGAAGAGGTGGGGGGGGGGGGGAGAGAAATTAGGTTGAAGATGCTTGATTATGTTCTTGGCCAATCCCCCGAAGTGGGTACGAGCCATGCGTTGAGGACGTCGTCATCATCATCATCATCAAATGGCCGATGACACCCGTCTTATTGAGATTATATGTCTTTGCTATAGCCGTTCTAGTTAGGAACGCAGCATTTTGGCACAGCCGACAACTTTTGAAGACCAGGTATATGGGTGATGTTTTTAGTCGACCGGGCGTCATCGGAGTCTATTGTTTTCACTCGATACCAAGTGCACGGTGAGCCAGCGACGGACCTTCGTGGCGAAGTTAGCTCTACCGGGCTGATCAACGTGGTGCTGTAAAAAGCTGCAATAAGCCGCCAAGAAATGGTGCGAACAGGATCGGTGACAGTGAATCTACAGCTCCAGACACTGAGCGCACTCGTTCTGGAACCCATACGCCGCGGCACCCTTAAAGAGAAAACACCAGGCGGGAAGGTGAGCCTGGTCTTGACAGTTATAGAACAACTGCAAAGGTAAATGATGCAACAAAGTGAATTAATGAGAACTTTGGTCCAACCGCTTAATCGAGAGAAATCGGCACAAGATATTGTAGAGCCCGATGTTTTTGCAGGAGACTCGCAAAGTGCGCACTATTGGGTGTGGTTTCTCGAGTACGCCTGTGACAAAAATATGTGGCACTCCGACGACACAATGATTTTGAATATGCGCCGCTATTTGGGCGCTATCGCCAGAAAATGGTATGGCGTGGAACTCATGGATCATGAACAAACATGTTGGGAACTGTGGAAAAGCAACTTTTTAAAGGCTTTCCAAGGCAACGCATTAGAAAGATGGGATGCTGCACTACGGTTCAGATATACATGTGGCTCTCTGCTTGAGTACTGTCTTGAGAAGCGTCGCCTATTGTATTCTGCAAAACTGGCTGTCAGGGACATGCGTTCGAGTTTCAAGGCTCTTTGCGCATCCACGATTTCCTCAAGCGTGTTGTATACCCCCAGCTGTAGCAGACGAGAAGTGCTTGTGGACTCCTGTAGGCCAAGGACGATCTTGTAAGTCTTGCGTATAAGCGTGTTGAGTTTCTCTCTTTCAGTGACATTCCAGTTGTGGAAGGCAGCCACATAAGTAATGTGACTGATTGCGAATGAGTGTATGAGGCGCATGACGCTGTCCTCCTTCACGCCCGTGTGTTTGTTTGTAATGCGTTTGATCAGGCGGGTAGCCGCTGTAACCTTGCCTTCAATCTTGCGGATAGCTTCTGCGTTTGACCCGTTGGCTACTATATGCATGCCGAGGATGCGTATCTTCGGGACTCGGGGAATACAGGAGCCGTCTTGCGTATACAGGAGTATTTCCTCACATTGGCGCGATTCGCCGGTAGGCTTGGGCCGGCGGCGCGGGCGGTAGAGGAGCAGCTCCGATTTGAGTGGAGATAGTCGGAGACCCGTGTCTTGGAGGCAGGTTTCTATTGCAGAGACCGCTGCTTGTAAGGTGCCTTCTATCTGACCGTCACTGCCCTTGTCGACCCACAGGGTGATGTCGTCTGCATACAAGGAGTTATGGAGGCCGTCAATCTCGTCAAGGCAGGCCGGGAGACCCAGCATCACTAGGTTGAAAAGGAGCGGGGATATGACCGACCCTTGAGGAGGGCCGGCGCTTCCTAGTGCATGTTCGTCGTATGTCATGCTGTCGACCACGAGGGTGACTGTGCGGCACGACAGGAAGTCTCTGATGTAGTTGTAGCTGCGCTCGCCCATGATGAGCTTGTTAATTCGGTTCAGGATTGCTGCATGTGATACATTGTCGAATGCCTTTTCCAGATCGAGGCCAAGGATGGCTCGGGTGCCTCTAGTTGGGTCGTTGATGATCTGGTGGTAGAGCTGGAGCATAACGTCTTGAGAGGAGAGGTGTGACCGGAAGCCCAACATAGTGGGTGGGTAGGCTCCAGTGTCCTCGAGGTGGCGGTTGATACGAGTGAGGAACGCATGCTCCATAACCTTGCCAACGCAGGATGTGAGGGAAATGGGCCGCAAGTGATCCAGGCTGGACGGCTTGCCTGGCTTCGGTATCAGGACTGCCTTAGAGCGTTTCCACGCCTCTGGGATGCGACCCACTCACCTGAATTTGTTGGTGTATGTCGTAAGAGCGGTGATCGAGACATCATCGAGGTTTCGTAGAGCCTTGTTCGTAACCTTGTCGGGACCAGGTGCTCATTTGCCATGAAGGTCGTGGAGAGCTGCGCGGATCTATGACGCATGAAATTCTTCATCGAGCGTCGCGTTTGGCTTGCCGATGTTATCTCCGTGTTGAACATCGGGTCGTTGAGGGAAGTACTTGTCTAGCAGGCATGTCACGATCTGTTGATCACTCGTGGTAGCCCGTTCCTTGTGTAAAAGGCGCTGCAGGTTGGCACGTTGAGCAGACTTGCCCTGCGTTTCCCCCAACAGGTGACGCAGGAGACGCCACGTGCTGCCATTGTGCAGCTGCCCGTCGATTGCGTTGCAGATGTCGTACCACTGCTGGCGGCTTAAGGTCCGACAATGTTCTTGTAGCTGGCGATTGATCTGTGCGATCTTCTTACGAAGTTTTCGGTTGTGCCGTTGCTTCTTCCATCTTGCGTATAGTGAGGTCTTGGCTTCCCAGAGGTGGGCTAGTCGACTGTCGATCTTATCAACCAGGACTTCGGGTGTGACCGTCTGTGTCGCCCTGTTCATGTCGCCATTGAGTGTCTCCATCCATGCCTCGATGTCATCGAAGGTCTCCTCACCTCTCTGTTCGACTCGCTGCTTTCGGAACTTGTCCCAGTCCATCCATTTGAATAACTTAGGGGGAGGGGGTGTACCCGCCTGAGGAATCCGCGTTTCTATGATCATGTGGTCACTACCGAGATTTTCAAAGGTATTGCGCCACGTTGCTTGAAGCATGTTTTGGACCGCCGCCAGGTCCGGCGTCGTGTCCCGTGCCGTTGACGTGCCCGTGCGAGTCGGCGCCGTGGGATCGGTAATAAGAGTTAGTTCTGCATCATGCAGGTCCTGCCACAGGCGCCGACCTTTGACTGTAGTGTAGCCATATCCCCAGGCCTCGTTCGGGGCGTTAAAGTCACCCTCCACCAGAAACGGGTGTGCACCCGCCAAGGCAAGCGCCCCCCGGAATAGAGAGAGGAAACGACGCCGCGAGTGAGCCGGATTACTGTACACGTTGAGGAGAAATACACTGTGTTTACGTGTCCTATTAGGAAGGAGCTCTACGAGCATGTGTTCCGCATGTGTACCGCGTACGGTGTGTTCTTGTATTACTATCCCTTTCCATATTAAAATTGCGAGTGCTCGATCAACGGGAATTGGCTGGGTGTGTACATTGTAACCTGGAAGCTTTGGTATGGTGCCTACTGTTTCCTGTATCACCATGACGCCGGGCTTGGGTTGCGCGTGTCGGGTTGCACGTATTGTTGCAGCAGTGGTTGTTTTTTCGTGAAGCCCCGACAGTTCCACTGCCACACCACGAGCTCGTTATTTGGGCTGGCCATCATCGTGGTGCTGTACGTGTGCATTACCTGAGATAGGGCTAGTGTGTATGACTGTAGGTCCCATGGTGGGCATCATTGGCGTGCTTTGGCGAAGGCCTATGTGAGTTTCGATTATGTCTATATTGGTTTCAACCCTGTCTGTGCGAGCAGTGAGGTCATTGACCGCAACGCCAAGGTGGCGGATTGCGGTTTTAATTTCAGCGAGCAGCTTCCTCATTTCTTCTTGTTCTTTGCGCCAATCAATTACTGTGGATTCGAGCTTGTCGAGCTGTTGAGACTCAGAGCTGGCCGCAGCGCGTTTCTTTGCGGGCGGCGCCGCACTGTCGTTACCGTTCGTGACGGGAGTGGGGACTGAAGTTGGTTTAGGTATAGGTGGCTGCGCCATCGACTGTTTAATCTCGCGGATTTCTTTTGTTAACTGTTGCACGACCGTGCGTAACTGTGCATTGTCGCGCTGTACTGCTTCTAATGCCACATCTCTAGGGCCCCTCTTATTGATAGGCTCCGAAGCAGTAGCTCCCTGAACCCCGCGTCTCAGCGAGCCCTTAACCGCATCCGCCCAGCTCACCTTGTCATGTAGCTCCAGGTCCTGGTGGCCGGTTTGCTTCGGTCGCCGCGAGCTTGAACGACCACGGCTCTGTCTGGGGGTTCTGCTGCGTGCCCGGCTCCGGGATCGGCTCTGCTGGCGGGATTGAGTCCCCGCTGCCGAGCGAGACCGCGTCCGTCCTCGAGAGCGGGAGCGTGAAGCAGGTGGGAAGTGTTCGTCGTAGTCTGCTGCTGTAGCTCGAGGGCGGCCTCCGCTTCTGCCCTCTGTCGGTCCCCGCGTCGTTTCTTAACGAGATAGGGGGTCTTGAATCGAGCCATGCAGGTCTTTTCCGCTGTGGGATGCGCTCCCCCGCAGAGGCGACACCTTGGCGTGCATTTGTGGTTGGGGTCTGGGTTCGAGGCTCCGCATCCTCTACACACACGGTCTTGGGGGTTCGGGCAGACGTCCATCCCATGACCGACACGTCCGCACTGGTGGCACACGTCGATCTGCTTTCTGCACAAGGTGCACCTGAGCATTGCACCCCCGTAGTATACCCAAGTTGGGACCCCGTCACCATCGAAGGCGATAATGACCGAAGTGGTCTTGCTGAGTCTTTTGGCTGCTAAGGCAGTTGGGTTCCTCTTGTTGAAAATATTGAGGTGAATAGCCTTGACGTCTTCTTCGAGGGGAATGCCTCGAACGACTCCCTTGACTGTATAGTCGGGCGCAGTCTCATAAGCCCGAATCTCGAACTTGTGCCCGTCGAGCTCAAAGCTGGCGAGTCGGCGGTACCGTTCTGCATTTGAAGAGTGAGGGGTACTCACAACGATGATGTTCTGTTGTATATTTGGGCAGACAATGTCTTCCATGGCGTCTTGTGGGGATACGCTTGCTGCCCTGTATAGGGCCGAAGCTAGGCGGACGACCCCGACTGTTGCAACGTTCAAGCCACCCCGTGGCCTGATAACAACTTTGTGGTGATGACGTGGAAGGGTGGGCATCTTCCCTGCCTTCAAAATTTGCTGCTTGTGTGCGCATGGGCCTCGCTGCGCCTTGTTCGTGCCTCCAACGCCGCCTTGGGAGGCTGATGCAATGCTAGGGTTAGCGTGCTTGCCCCCAGGAGAAAGTCGTTCCGGCCAGGCAATGGTGCACCATCCCGTTTCTTCAGAAATCTCGGTGGGTGAGATATCAATTCCTTCAACTTGTACTTCCATGGCGGCTTGAGGAAAGTCGACGCGCAGCCGTAACTGCGGTCCACGTAGCAGCCGAAGCACGCCTTAGCTTAGCTCGTCGGCGTAGCGGCTTGGGAGAAAAGTCCAATAAAGCGGTGAAAAAGCAGTTCCCACCTTGAAGACGAATATCGGTAGAGTCCGGATGACATGCTGGAGACGATGATGCAAAATTACAGGGATATTTTGCAAAAACACTCGGAAATCATTTAAGAAAGACGGAGCCGACGTGAAGTGCATCCGCTCCCTTCGGCTTCTTCTTCTGCGTGGTTTCAGAAGATTCTGAAAGCGACATTCTGAAAGCTTACTTGGGGACATTTTGCAATGTGTACATCGACGACATCATCATCTACTCAAAGACAAAGGAGGAGCACCACAGCCATCTTGCAAAGGTTCTTCACGCTCTCAGCCTTGCCCAACTAAGCACTAAGCAAGAATCGGTAGAGAGAATGTTCAAGCTGGTAAAGCCTTATTACGTGCACTCCCTGCGTGTTTTTCTTGGCCTAGCAGGACACTTCAGGGCGTTTATCAAAGACTACGCACTGATAACAAGGTGCCTGAGACGTTTAACCCAGAAAGACGTGCATTTTCAATGGAACGAGGAGTGCGAAGGTGCGTATTGTGAGCTGGTAAAACTAATATCGTCGGACCTCATCTTGCGAATACCGAAATTTTCTCCGCCTTTCGTGCTGAACACGGACGCATCACACTATGCAGCTAGTGCAGTTCTATACCAGAAACCATGAAAGCAAGCTGATCAAATGAAATACCACGTTGTGGGGTACTATAGCTTTACGCTGAAACCCACTGAAATCAATTACTCTACCACATAAAAGGAAGCCCTCTTAGAAGCTGTTCAGTATTTTCGTACTTACCTGGAAGGTGCAAAATTCATGCTTTTCACTGACCATGAAGCACTGACTCAACTTCTGAGCATGGCATAACAAAGAGGCCGCATTGCCAGATGGGTCAACTATCTACAACAGTTTGATTTTGTAATTTCGCACCGTCCTGGCCCGCTCCTCACTGATGCTGACGCACTATCTAGATTACTTGTGCACGAATAAAGCGAGAATCCAGAAGCAATCAACCATTTTACGCTGTGGGAATGTGGAGAAGATCTCCAGTTTATCAGTGGAAGGTATCATGTAGCACCAACTATGGTTCAAAGGATTCTTCATCTGTACCGCGACACTCCTGGATCGGGTGGACATGATGGCTTCTGGCGCACTTATAAGGAATTGCTCACATGTTCGGACATGTGAATCTGATGAGCAATTTCCGGACATGAAAAACGACGTTAGCCATTACATCCGCACATGCCACCTCTGCCAGGTGAACAAACTTAAATTTAAGCAATCGACAGACGTTATGACAACCCCCGTATATTCAAGCGTCCCGTTCAAAGTAATTCATTTGGACTTCGCGGAGCTCAAAAAAGAAGTGGGAAAGGAGTCACACGAACGCAAGCTTACCTGCTTTCCATAGATAAGTGCACAAGGACGCTTTCGCGAAAGCCGGTAAAGAAGACGCAAATAGTGTTATCGATGTCCTTAAGGCTGAATGTTTTAAACACACAAAGATGCTAGTGTGCCACAATGGACCGGCTTTCCGGAGTGGTAAGTAATCAAAGTGGGTACAAGAGCACGGGATAACCATCCAGTATTATTCTCCATACCACCCGGCAGCCAATGGCCTAGCGGAACGTGCCATACTGAGACTTCAAGCAGTACCTGAAGATGTATCCCGACTTGACCGGTGGCTGGAAGGGCTGCCTCGAGGCTGCTGTGAAACATCGCAACAGATAGTACACAACTGGTTTAGGCTACAGTCCTCATTTCGCCACTTCATACACAGCGCCCATACTTCCTGATGATCGTGAGCTAGGCCTCCTAGAAGACCTCGAACTCACTGAAATCAAGAAAACGGTCAAAAAACAGGAGGTCTGCAAGCGCCGCATGAAGAGGAACTTTGATAAAAGGCACAACAGCGAGATACCGGACACACAACTTGGAGACTATGTCCTTGTAAGGAAAGGAGCCGTCCCTTCAAATTCCAAATTATACGGACTATTTAGAGTGATTCAGACCGCATCCCAGCATGGAATATTAAAGAAGTCCGGAAGAGTGAAAGCCGTCTGCGCCGAAGCGCGGCGCAACCAGGAACCGCTCTGGATCCAGAGGGCGCTCGGTGTCCAGCGTGAGGATACAGGAGGAGCCTGCCTGGGCGGATCGTGTCAAAGAGAATACGAAGAAGGATCAGCAGAGACCCACGGAGGTAGCGCGGTCCACTTCGCTACAGCATGGTAGCAGGTCGCACGTGGACGCATTGCTAAAGGAAGTTAAGGAGCTTGGAGAGGAGGTACGCCTACTCAAAGCCGCCAAGGCAAACCCCAAGCCCGGTGAAATAAAGGCGAGACACCAGACGCCAGAGGTAATCGAACAGATACCCCGCGTAGGACTCAGTAAAGCAAATCGTAAGGCCCCTTTCCTGAGGAGGAGGAAGAGAGCAACTCGGAAACGTCTCAGGGAGAGGCTCAGCAAAGAAAGATGTTGGAGGAACTACTCAGGATAAGTCGAGAAAATCAGGAAAGCGTGAAGCCTTTGGTGCAAAGAGTAACGGTACTAGAGGAAAAGGCGGTGATTAGGGCCAAAGCCAAGGTCCGAGCGCAAAGCAAGAGAGCGAATCACTCCGAGGATGCTCCGCGCGCGGAGCAAAGTATGGTAATGTAGCATCATGGCGGGCGAGCACAATGATCTGGTAATCTGGCAGTGGAACTGCGCTAGTTTTCAAAGGCGCAAGGCTCCACTACGGCAGTTTTTGGCGAATCAGGTGGAAATTCTGCAGATTTTATTATACAGGAGACACTATGTGACGTTCAAAACTGTGCCGGTCAGGAACGAGGGAGTAAGAGGAAAAATTTAACCTTTTGTGAGCATCAAATTCATTCTGGACGGGGTAAGATCGATCGAGGCCCTTTTCGTGGAGGTTATACTGCACGGGTGGCTTAAGCAGAGCGTCTGTGCTTAATGTCTATAGCCCGCCGTCAGACCAGAGAAAGACGTTTAAGTCTCTGCTTAGGAAAGCGACGTCGATAGCTAAGCACTCTCCCCTGATAGTTGCCGGGGGCTTTAACACCCCTCATAGTGCATGGGGCTACGTCAGACAGACGGTAAAAAGGGGAGAATCCGGTGAGGATCCTGGATGATCTCGCGCTTACAGTAATCACGGACCCAGGGTTACCCACTAGGATGGGCACGTTGGTTGCGCGAGACACAACGCCTGATTTGGCATGTGTATGGACGGTAGGTAACGTCACGTAGGCCAATAAGCAGGAAAACCTGGGCAGTGACCTCTTCACAGCGGACCCGCGCCCGCTGCGTGGGAGCCAGGTACTCCTGAGCCACGCAAGCGCTTGCTATCGAGCACCGGAAAAATGGCCTATAAACGCAGGCGCAGACGATCCGAGCCTCCGCCAATATGGTGGCGCCATCTACTTAAGGCACCTGCAAACGCAGCGTGCGCAGGCGCAGACGACGAGATGCCATTCAGACGAGGTGCGCAATAAAAAAAAACGCGATCCCCCGCCTCCGCCAATATGGTGGCGCCATCTAGTTAAGGTGCCAGTAAACACAGCGTGCGCAGGCGCAGGCGACGAGATGCGATTCAAACGCGACTCCGATGTGAGATGTGCGCCACGCATTCTGGATAACTCTTCTGTACACGTTATGGCGTCTCCTCACAAGGTACGAACCGCTGCTGAAGAAGCGAATCGTACAGCTATGTGCGGGGCTACAACCAGGCCTCATCGGGCTCAGCAGACTGCTGTGCAGAGGGCATTACAAGCCGCAGCCCTCCGTCGATGCTGGGCGGACAGTTCAGATTGTTCTCGTCAAAACGAGGCGAAGAGACTTTGCCGCGAAAACTCTGGTGTGCGTGGTGCCGAAATTGGAGCTACCCTTGAGCCACTCCACCAGCTTACGCTGTGACTGTGCTGTGTGTGCCGCGCAGGCCTGTGACTTTTTTCTCACTCACGCGTACGTGCAATATTCCTCTCGTCGCAGACGAAGCCCGCCGGGCGAGTTAATCCAGTTGTCTTGACGTGAACAGTTTCAAGCGGGTGACATGGACCACTTGAGTCTTGGCAGCTGTTCTACCATTTGCCGTGAAGCGAGCTATGGTATAAGTGATTTCCGTGAGTCTCTTGAGAATAACAAACGGTCCATCGTAGGTGGCCAAAAGCTTTTGGCATAACCCGCGTTTCCGTACAGGAGTTCACAGCCGCTCTTAATCACCAGGGCGACAGGTTACCGGGCGGTGTCGAATGTCGTAGCGTGCTCTCGATCTGTCCTGCGATGCCAAAGTGCGTAAACGACCAATACGACGCGCCTCTTCGGCAAGGCAGACGGTCTCGGTGACAGTGGAATTTTCGTGTATACAGAAAGTGAAAATAGTGTCGATTACGTACCGTGGTGGCCACGCGTACAGCAGGAAGAAAGTGCTATAGCCGGTAGTCTCGTGCTTGGCGGCGTTGAACGCGTACGTGATAAAAGGCAGTAAGTCATCCCAGTTCTTGTGGTCGGATGAAACAAACATAGATAGCATGTTTATTATTGTTCGGTTGGTGCACTCCGTAAAGCCATTCGTTCGTGGATGGTATGCTGTCGAGTGACGCAAGCGGGATTCACAGAAACGAAGCAGCTCCTCCACGACATCTGCTGTGAATTGTCGTCCATGGTCCCTGATGATCACGCTAGGTGGACCATGTCGCAGGATGACATATTGCAGCAGGAACGTTGCAACGTTAGTGGCAGTTGCTGAGGGCACTGCCGCCGTCTCGCAGTAGAGTGTGAGGTAGTCGACGCAAGCAATTATCCACCGATTTCCCTTGGCTGATTTTCGAAAAGGGCCCACGAAGTCAATGCCCACTTGTTGGAAAGGCGTGCTTGGAGGCGGGATTGGTTGCAGGAGACCAGCTGGAAGAGTAGATGGATGTTTGTGGCACTGACACTGCATGCAGCTGACCACATACGTCTCAACAGACTGTCGCATTCCAGGCCAATAGAAGCATTCCTGAATCCGGTAGAGCATCCTCGTCGAACCTAACTGACCAGACGTAGGGTCGGCGTGCATAGCACTCAGAATTGCTGTGTGAAGACTCTTCGGCACCACTAGAAGAAAACGTGCGCCAGTGCTGGAAAAGTTCTTCTTATACAGTAGTCCATCACGTACACAGAAATGGTTTTCTGTAGTAGAGGCGGTCGTAGCGGTAAATAGCGGTGTTAATTTAGCGTCTTTTCGCTGTTCGGCTTTGAAACAGTCTACGTCTGAAAAACTCGGCGACACAGAAGCCACAAGGTGATCGAAGTCGTCGGCGTCACAATCTCTAGTGTTAAGTGGCATGCACTAGAGGCAGCCCGCGTCAGCGTGTTGTCGACCACTCTTATAAGAGACGCTGAAACTGTATTCTTGTAGTCGGAGCGCCCAGCCCGCAAGGCGGCCACAAGGGTCACGAAGATTTACAAGCCACCACAGTGAGTGGTGGTTGGTGACAACTGTGAAGGGGCGTCCATAGAGGTAAGAACGAAACCGCTGAACCGAAAATATTACCGCGAAGCATTCTTGTTCCGTGACAGTGTAATTCTGTCCAGGCCTACTTAATGAGCGACTTGCATATGCGATCACGTGTTCGCGGTCACCGTGGCGTTGAACTAGGACGGCACCAATACCTTTGCCACTGGCATCCGTATGGAGTTCCGTCGGAGCTGAAGGGCTGAATTGTTGAAGAACAGGTCGTGGCGTCAGCAGCAAATATAACTGACGAAAAGAGCCACACTCCGGAGTCCACTCAAAGGGGGTGTCTGTTCATAGCCAGACATGTCAGCGGATACGCGACGTCGGCAAACTTAGGGATAAAGCGACGGAAGTAGAAACAAAGCCCCAGAAAACTACGGAGCTCCTTGACAGAGCATTGTGCACTAAACGCTTCAACGGCTGCTGTTTTCTAAGGATCAGGGCGCATGCCGTCTTTATCGACGAGGTGCACAAGCACAAACATTTGGTGGTCTCCGAAGTGGCATTTCTTTGAGTTAAAAACTAGGCCAGCGTTTCTGATGCAGTTCAGGACAATATCCAGACGCGAGTTGTGTTCGTTGAAGGTGCGGCCAAAGATGACGACGTCGTCGAGGTAGCACATGCATATGTTCCACTTCAAGCCTCACAGAATTGTGTCGATAAGTCTCTCGAAAGTTGCCGGAGCGTTGCACAGTCTAAATGACATCACATTAAATTCAATGAGCCCGTCAGATGTTACAAAGGCAGTCTTTTCCTTGTCTTCAGGATGCATCTGAATTTGGCAGTAGCCGGATCTTAAGTATACTGAGGAAAAGTAGAGGGCGGAATGAAGGCAGTCTATTATGCCATCAATACGTGGGAGTGGGTACAAGTCCTTTTTGTTACCGCATTCAATCGGCGATAGTCGACGCAAAATCTCCAAGATCCATCTTTATTTTTAACAAGAATCACTGGAGCTGCCCACGGACTCGCCGACTCTTGTATGACTCCCTCTTTCATGATTTTGTGCACTTGGTCGTTGACAATCTGGTGCTTTGATGGCGAAACGCGTTATGGCATTTGTCTGACCGGATTTGCCGAACCCGTGTTGATGGTATGGCGTGTTCGTCACGCGTAGATTGCAGGTATTTTCTCCTTCTGCACAAAGTCGAATGCCGGGACGTGCTTAGAAGGCACCCACTAACGTTCCGCTCTCACTGGTGCTGAGCGATTTATTTACCGTTGCCAAAGGGCCGTTTCCGAACTGCGGCCATTAGGTTTTTCCGGCACTTCTGTAAGTTCCGCCACCGATAAATACGCGTGTTCCCGGACGAAGGCGAATTTTAAGCCATCTCGTAGTATCACGGGGTCCGTAGGACAGTTTACGATCCACAAGCCACCGACACCCAAGCAACAGACAACGGGAACACAAACGGTAGATGATAGAGGTACGACCGTATCGCCACAAACACACAGTGTGGTGTCATGATCTACAGGGTTCTCCAGGAGTCCTGACAGCATCGTACCACTTATGGTTAGCTTCCCCGTGCGGCAGTCAACAGCGGCACCACACTCCCGCAAGAAGACCATGCCGAAAATAACATCCTGGGTCGACGGAGGAATAATCACAAACTCTGTCGAAATAACATGGCCTCCCAAAAACACGTCAGCACTAAACCGACCAATAGGTCGCAATGGCGACCTATTGGGGATATCAGAAAGCACGTACTAATGGGGATATCAGCAAGAACTGGCAGCTATTCAAGCAGCGCTTCGAGTTGTTCTCGACGGCGTCGGAGCCCAGTGCGAAACCTCGAACGGAAGCAACAAAGACAGCGCTCCTCCTAAGCGTCGCAGGTGAGGAAGCTATAGAGATCTTTAATACGTTCGACTACCAGCAAAATGAGGATAGCAGTGACTACAAAGCAGTCGTGCAGAATTTCGGTGCATATTTCACATGACAGTGTAACGAAGTGCACGAACGCTATGTAATTAAAGAGAAACTGAGACTTCCACCCAAATGTAGCAATTCGCTACTATGGAAACCCAACTGGGTTCCTCGAAAGAAAGCCTCGCAGTTGAAGAAAAATTCGTCCTGGTCCGGGACTCGAACCCGGGACCACCGCCTTTCCGGGGCTGCCCCGGAAAGGCGGCTGCCCCGGAAAGGCGGTGGTCCCGGGTTCGAGTCCCGGACCAGGACGAATTTTTCTTCAACTGCGAGGCTTTCTTTCGAGGAACCCAGTTGGGTTTCCATAGTAGCGAATTGCTACATTTGGGTGGAAGTCTCAGTTTCTCTTTAATTACTTATCTCCACCTAGCGGATTTCCGCTGAACTATTACATCATATACTTGCCTTTGCTTCGAGTTGTCGACAAATTCGACTTCGCCCTGCCATCTGCTAGCCGCCTGGTTAGCTCAGATGGTAGAGCGGCTGCCCCGGAAAGGCGGTGGTCCCGGGTTCGAGTCCCGGACCAGGACGAATTTTTCTTCAACTGCGAGGCTTTCTTTCGAGGAACCCAGTTGGGTTTCCATAGTAGCGAATTGCTACATTTGGGTGGAAGTCTCAGTTTCTCTTTAATTACTTATCTCCACCTAGCGGATTTCCGCTGAACTATTACATCATATACTTGCCTTTGCTTCGAGTTGTCGACAAATTCGACTTCGCCCTGCCATCTGCTAGCCGCCTGGTTAGCTCAGATGGTAGAGCGGCTGCCCCGGAAAGGCGGTGGTCCCGGGTTCGAGTCCCGGACCAGGACGAATTTTTCTTCAACTGCGAGGCTTTCTTTCGAGGAACCCAGTTGGGTTTCCATAGTAGCGAATTGCTACATTTGGGTGGAAGTCTCAGTTTCTCTTTAATTACTTATCTCCACCTAGCGGATTTCCGCTGAACTATTACATCATATACTTGCCTTTGCTTCGAGTTGTCGACAAATTCGACTTCGCCCTGCCATCTGCTAGCCGCCTGGTTAGCTCAGATGGTAGAGCGGCTGCCCCGGAAAGGCGGTGGTCCCGGGTTCGAGTCCCGGACCAGGACGAATTTTTCTTCAACTGCGAGGCTTTCTTTCGAGGAACCCAGTTGGGTTTCCATAGTAGCGAATTGCTACATTTGGGTGGAAGTCTCAGTTTCTCTTTAATTACTTATCTCCACCTAGCGGATTTCCGCTGAACTATTACATCATATACTTGCCTTTGCTTCGAGTTGTCGACAAATTCGACTTCGCCCTGCCATCTGCTAGCCGCCTGGTTAGCTCAGATGGTAGAGCGGCTGCCCCGGAAAGGCGGTGGTCCCGGGTTCGAGTCCCGGACCAGGACGAATTTTTCTTCAACTGCGAGGCTTTCTTTCGAGGAACCCAGTTGGTTTTCCATAGTAGCGAATTGCTACATTTGGGTGGAAGTCTCAGTTTCTCTTTAATTACTTATCTCCACCTAGCGGATTTCCGCTGAACTATTACATCATATACTTGCCTTTGCTTCGAGTTGTCGACAAATTCGACTTCGCCCTGCCATCTGCTAGCCGCCTGGTTAGCTCAGATGGTAGAGCGGCTGCCCCGGAAAGGCGGTGGTCCCGGGTTCGAGTCCCGGACCAGGACGAATTTGACTTCAACTGCGAGGCTTTCTTTCGAGGAACCCAGTTGGGTTTCCATAGTAGCGAATTGCTACATTTGGGTGGAAGTCTCAGTTTCTCTTTAATTACTTATCTCCACCTAGCGGATTTCCGCTGAACTATTACATCACGAACGCTATGTGTTTCGCTTAAGGATTCCGATGCCAGGAGAACCCTTTGAACATTATGTAAGGGATCTGAGGACTCAGGCAGGAGCGTGCAACATTGGCAGCCTTAAGGAGTCGATGATCAGGGACCAGATCGTGTACGGGACCATAGACAGCAACTTTCGAGAAAAGCTGTTATGGGATAACAACTTAAACCTGCCAAAGGCAGAGCTGGCATGTAAAGCCGCGGAAGCAGCAGCAGCGCATCAAGAAATCTGGGCAAGCGAACATAAGCAACTAGATCCGGTAGGTGTGGCTCCCAATCACAAAACTTTTCCACCAAAAGAAGAACCCGCCTTTTCTAAATGTCTGAAGTCTGGGCGCAAGCATGCACCACGAAGATTTCCAGCATTCGGGCAGATGTGCAGGAACTGCCATAGGTGTAATCATTTCGCCATATGCTGCAAAGGCTCCACCGAAGTTCACGAGCTCCTAGGCTCCGAAGACAATTTGGCATTCTGCACGTGTCAAATCTAGGAAATAGTCGACGCGACTGGACGGTGCCAGTTCAAGTTATGAACGTGCCCGTACACCTAAAAGTCGACACTGGAGCATAAGCAAATTTGCTGCCTTTGGGCTGCTACCTCAAGATGCGCCCTAAACCGCCGCTGAATCCAAGTAGCGCGGTGTTGCGTTCGTATGGAGGAAGTGCAATTCAACACATCGGGGTCATACGTACCGAAGTCAGACTGAATGACTCGACCTCAATACCCTATTTTTTCGTCGTCCGGAAGGGGCGTCAAGCGATTCTCGGGCTTCAAGCATGCCAACTCATGGGACTTGTGCCGCATATACACAGTGTATCCAAGAGCAGCCCTGAAGGCATCTTCAACGAATTTCGCCATCTGCTTACCGGAACCGGGTGCGTGCAACGAGTATACAAGATGGTGTTGCGCGATGGCACCGTTCCCGTTGTTCAGGCCGCAAGGCGCGTTTCAGTGACCTTACAGGAACCCCTCAAGATGGAACTGGATCGCATGCAACGTGCAGGCATTATCACGAAAGTCACTGAGCCAACAGGCTGGGTGAGTCCTGTCGTTATTGTTCGAAAGAAGGACAGGAAAATCTGAGTGTGCATCGATCCACGAAACATAAATGAGTGCGTAATACGAGAGCATTACATAATGCCTCGCAGAGACGATGTAGAAGCAGATGTCGCCGGCGCGACAGTGTTCTCGCACCTGGATGCAAACTCTGAATTTTACCAGATCCCTCTAGATGAAGAAGCCTCCAGAATCTGTACCTTCGCAACACCATTCGGCCGCTACCGGTTCATGCGTTTACCCTTCGGTATAGCATCTGCTCCAGAGGTTTTCCAGAGAACGTTAAATGAAATTTTTAAAGAAATTCCCAGAGTCAGGGTGTACATTGATGACGTGCTTATCTGGGGTGCATCCATAGAAGAGCGTAATGAACGCCTAAGGTCGGTGCAGCGAGCAGCTGAATGTGCCGGTCTAACATTCAACCCAGAAAAGTGCACGATTGCTGTCGAAAAGATAGAATTTCTCGGGGACGTAATTGACAAAATGGCATGAGGCCAAGCCCATCTTTGAGAAATTGCATGTTGCAACTGCCAACACCGGTGGACAAGCTTGCGGTGCAAAGAATGTTGGGCGTCACAAATTACTTCAGCAAGTTCTTGCCCTCGCTCGCTGAAAGAACAACACTACTGAGGGGCCTGATCAAAAAAGGCCGCATTTTCGAATGGACAACAAACCACGATCAAGAATGGAAACAGTTAGTCGACAATTTGAGCAAAACACCTTTGCTATCTATCTTTCATCCTCAGCGGAAAACTAAAGTGTCGTCCGACGCGTCGCGAGACGGGCTTGGATCTGCTTTGTTGCAATGCCACAATAACACGTGGAAACCCGTCGCGTACGCGTCACGATCGCTCAGCGAAACAGAGCAACGCTATTCACAAATCGAAAAGGAAACATTAGGTTTGCCGTATGGCTGCGAAAGATTCTATCACTTCATTTACGGCCGCAAAGTAACTGCAGAGACCGATCATCGGCCCTTGATTGCGATCGCTCGAAAACCAATAGGCGATATGCCGCCAAGGCTACAGCGTTTTTTCCTGCGTCTGCTGCGTTAGGATCTTGACTTGCAATTCATTCCAGGGAAGCAGCTTCTCCTCGCCGACATGCTTTCGAGAGCCACACGCAGGCAAGCGGGTGACGCCGACAGCGACGACGTAGAAGTCCACGCAGTAAGTGTGATGTCTTCATTAGTGAGCGACGAGACTTGGAAGCGATTGGCAGCAGAAACAGAGAGGTACGAACAGCTTAAGGAAGTACTGAAGAACCTAGAGTCCGGAGAGGATATCAAGGGCCAATGGAAGCCATTTCAAGTAGAAATATCCCAAGTTAAAGGAGTACCTTTCAAGGCTGTAAGGTGGTAATACTTGCTACTATGAGGCGTGAAATGCTAGAATGCATTCACCAAGTCCACCTAGGTGTCAACAAATGCAAAGCGAGGGCCAGACAGCTTGTTTTTTGGCCTGAAATGAATCAAGATATAGAATCGTTCAACTATAAATGTGCAGCATGCAGAAAGTACGCCTATAAACAGCCGACAGAGCTCCTTATGTTGCGCCCGGCGCCACTCCAGCCATGGTACCGTGTAGGGGCGGAACTTTTCGAATACGGCGGCAGAGCATACTTGTGCGTTTATGACGCGCTTTCCAACTTTCCCGGGGTGGAGTTGCTCAAAGACACATCCTCGCGAACCGTCATAGAAGCAGTAAGTGCAATCTTCGCCAGGTATGGCGTACCAGTCGAACTTTGTACCGATAATGGCCCCCAGTTCACAAGTAATGACTTGGCGGCATTTTCTCGATTATACGATTTCAAGCACGCCACTTCAAGCCCAGGATACCCTCAGTCAAATGGTCTTGCGGAAAAAAGAGGTGCAGGTTAATTGTTAAGCGCATTCTAAAGAAACTACTGACGCGAAACAAGACTTCTGGCTTGGTCTGCTCGCGTACAGGACGACACCGATGAAGGGCGCCCCCTCACCTGCCGAGGTGTTCCAAGGAAGGTGACTGCGAACGACGCTGCCGAATTTCCGGGCCGTTCCAGAACTACAGGTCCGAAAGCATCGCCAAAGCAACACTTGGAAGAGGATACAAGTGCCGCTGGAAACAGGCGACACCGTTCGGGTTAAAACAGGGTCATGGGCAACCAAAGCCCAAATCCTCGAGCCGTGCAACATTCCCAGGTCATATAACGCGGTCACAGAGGAAGGAAGGGTCCTCCGCCGCAACCGCCAGCACCTACTGCTGACCGGCGAAACCTTCCGAAGGTGTACGCGTTCCGACAGCAATGAGGACTTCGGCGAACAAAATGCTAATTATGCTAATTGCAGTGGTGGACCCCCCAACCACATGCACCCAATGCGGCAAGCACCACAGCAGCATCGAGATGCTCGACAAGACGACGGCGGCCATCACAACGGTTGACCTATAACAGAAACTTTGTGCAGGTTTCGTGATCAGCCTCCAAGCGGCGTGCAATGAACGTTGCCGCTTCAGTCCACTGGTCTATTTGTTAACCTTCTGATGGAAACTTTTAACTGTGCTGTGTTTGTTTTCTCAAACGAAAGAGGATGTATCGGATGATATCCGCATGTACTACACGTGCCTATAAGTACAAGTTATATCGGTGTTGCCCTCTCCCGATCCAGGCATGTATATAAAGCCTTGCTCAATAAACATGACATGATTCTTCCCGTTACGCTCGGACTGTCAGGATGGCCCAACGGCGCCAAACGATACACCGGTGACGAAGGGGGCGTGGTGCGACTTAGTGGTGAGGGAGAACGAGAAGCACGAGGACGCGGTGGGGGCGTCAAACTACTGTGAGATGCCGGGGACCGAATCCGGGAGCTGCGCGGCCAGTACTCGTCCCCAGACGATGCATATGCTGGCCACGGGGCACCATGGGGCCATTCGGAGGGCCATGAAAACTCTGAGGGCTGGCCATATCACGTGGTCATACGCTGGTTTCAAAACCGCGATATATGACCGGGACACCGCAAGAGTAACACACCGGGGGAGGTCGAAACCTTGGTTGTTCGTCGATGAACCGAATATTGTCATTTTCCGTTGTGTAGTGGGTTGGTTCATGGCGCGTGTCGTGACGATACATCGGGCGTCGAGAAGGCGTGCACTGAGCGCGTCTGTCATAGCGCGGAGTCGGAGAGCGTGTTGTCATCCACGACTGTGCGGCTGCGCTCGATGTATATATAAACGTCGCAAAACATATAAAATTCCAAGTATGTCATACCAACTTGTCCAAGGATCTACGTTATCAGTGGTATAAAAGTTTCAAAAGATAAATGTGTGGAAGGTATTTTTTAAAGGAAAGTCAAGGTTCTTAGCTGTGGCCGCTTGCTCAACGTGATTAATCGAAGACTATGAAAGGCGAACACGTTAGTGTATACGACGGGCTCTAGCACAGATCTGATATTCACCACTGAAAACTTACAAAATCACTCAAATCGTTGACCCAAACAGAATTAGGCATGCGACAGCACGCATACCTAATTCACGTGTTCGGTCGATTCGGCTAGAAAAAAATTATTTTAAATGACTGGCTATGCTCAGATATCATGGTCGGTCATCGATGCGACCATCACAGGTTCTAGAGATTTGCAGCGTGGGCGATACCTTATAATGAAGGTGCACAGAGAGCAAGCACGATCGGCCCCGCGAATGGAGAATCGGGTGCCGGAACCGTCGGCGGTTGAACCGGAAGCGCCGAGCCGATGAGGCGTCCCATGAGCCTTGACGAGTTTACGCCTCACCTACTAGACACTCGTCGAGTAGCGTCGGAAGTCGCTGTCTCTTCTCGCCTTGCGACGTTTCAATATAACTTCCTGTTGTAGATCTGTACTTACCTGTGTTTTCGCAATTGCATCACGTGCAACACATGCACTTATAGCCCTCGAAACATTCGGTAAACTTGGCCGAACTCAGATAAAGCTAGGTGGGGTCGCGAGCTTGGCTGTTTGCCCAGTCTTTGAACCACTAGTGTGTAGCTACCCTTAATTTTTTGAAGCAATTTAATTTCGTAGAATCGGAAGCGGCAATGGCGGGCGAATGCTGCTAACCACGCCGCCGAGCAAACTCGAGGCATCGAACGCAAGCGACCGTCCGCCGTTGTCCACATACCCATGGACGTACCGCCCCACCTTCAGGGATTCCGTAGCCGAGGCTCGAAGTTGCACGACAGGGAAGGAAAGTAGTAGAAAAGGGAAGGAGAAGTAGTACGAAAGGGAATGAAAAGTAGTAGGAAAGGGAGGGAAAAATAGGAGGTCAGGTACACACACGACCAGCTTCACTTGCATTTTCGCGACAGGGGAAGGGCTGGTGATTTTTTTTTCTTCTCGTTTCATGGTTACCTTAAGTCGGTGGATGAAGAAGAAATATTACATTGAAGCTTTTTTACATCATTTGTTCCGTACCCGTATGGTCGCCGTGACATTTTTCATACGCTAGATCACAAGAGCATATACTCGTATGTGCGTACAATACACTTTTTAAATCCGTACAGATGGTCACCCACTGAAGTTTAAATCTGCGGCCCGGTGCTTGTCGTGGGTTAATCGCGACCATATATTAAAGTATTTCTCAGTTATTGGTCCCGTCATTGTGTTTGTTAATGTACACACACGCACGTTCGGCTGCGACGGATAAAACATCACTGACAGCGTGCCCACAGTCTGCCGTTGTCGCATTGCCGCTTGCGATTCTTCAAAACTAAATTGCTTCGAAATTAATCTTTGTGACGTAAGACAATGAATGCCTCAAACCCCCTTAATTAATGGCTCGGGGGCGCCGAGGGGGGCCAACGAGCCAGCTATGGAAGAAGACGATCCGCTCGAGCCATTGCTGATGATGATAGTTTCGGTGTACAGGCGACGGGCGAACGAATCGGCTGGCCATATACAGCTTCGCTGTAAGACTGCTAGGAGTCCCTTATGCTACAACTAAGACGACTTGGAAACTGAAGCTGGCAACGTTCAACACGCGCACCCTCTGGAGTGAGGCTAGCTTAGCAGGACTATCTGAAGAATTATCAGGCATTGCCTGGGATATTATTGGCCTTAATGAGGTTAGAAGAATTGGTGAGGCTTACACAGTGCTGACTAACGGCCACGCCCTCTGCTACAGAGGTCTTCCAGATAAGAGAGAATCCGAGGTAGGATTTCTAGCTCATAAGAACATAGCGGGAAACATTGATGAATTCTACAGCATTAATGAGAGGGCAGCAGTGGTCGTAATACAGCTGAATAGGAGGTACAAAATGAAGGTAGTACAAGCCTACGCCCCAACCTCTAGTCACGATGATGAAGAAATAGAACTGTTTTATGAAGATGTTGAATTAGCAATGAGAAAGGTGCAAACTCGGTATACTGTAGTCATGGGCGACTTCAATGCAAAAGTGGGGAAAAAGCAGGTTGGTGAGCAAGCAATTGGCAACTACGGCATCGATTCTAGGAATGCAAGAGGAGAGATGTTGGTAGAATTCGCTGAAAGGAATAGGCTCCGAATAATGAATACCTTCTTCAGGAAGCGCAGCAACAGGAAGTGGACCTGGAAAAGCCCTATTGGAGAAACAAGTAATGAAATAGATTTCATACTCTCTGCCGATCCAAGCATAGTGCAGGATGTAGAAGTGCTAGGTAAGATAAAGTGCAGTGACCATAGGTTAGTGAGGTCTAGGATTTCTCTCAATTTGAAGAGAGAAAGAGTGAACTTAGTCAAGAGGAAACAGGCCAACCTAGAGGCAGTAAGGGTAAAAGCAGACCAATTCAGGCTGGTGCTCACAAAAAATACGCAGCTTTAGAAAAGGAAGATGAAGACAACATAGAGGTAATGAATGAAACCGTAACTAGGTGGATCTCAGAAACAGCAATTGAAGTGGGAGGTAAGGCACCAAGGCAACCAGTAGGTAAGCTCTCCCAAGTAACAAAGGACCCAATAAAGAAACGGCAAAACATAAATATGTCAAACTCGAGAGATCAGAGAGAATTCGCTGAACTGTCAAAACTGATCAACAAGAATGAAGTATGGGATATTCGAAATTATAACGTGGGAAAGATTGAGTTAGCCTTCAAATATGGACGCAGCATTAAATCAGTACGAAGAAAGCTTGGCATAGGATAAGGCAAGATGTATGCACTGAGAGATAAGCATGGTAATATCAGCAATTTTGATGACATAGTAAAAGCGGCGGAAGAATTCTATACTGACCTGTACAGTACCCAAAACAGCCAAGCTACTTTCATTCGAAATAGTGATGAACCGGATACAGAGGCTCCTTCTATAACCAGCGATGAAGTTAGAAGGGCCTTGAAAGACATGACCAGGGAAAACGTTGCTGGAGAAGATGGAATAACAGTAGATTTAATCAAAGATAGAGGAGATATCATGCTTGAAAGGCTTGCATCCCTTTATACGCAATGCCTCACAACTTCAAGTGTACCAGAGAGCTGGAAGAACGCCAACATTATACTAATCCATAAGAATGGAGACGTTAAAGAATTGAAGAATTATAGACCCTAGTTTTCCAATAGAATCAGGGCAACACTTGACTTCAGCCAACCAAGAGAACAGCCTGGCTTCAGGAAGGGATATTCTATGATGGATCATATCCATGTCATCAATCAGGTAATCGAGAAATCTGCGGAGTACAATCAGCCTCTCCATATGACTTTCATAGATTGTGAGAAGGCATTTGATTCAGTAGAGATACCAGCAGTCATAGAGGCATTGCGTAATCAAGGAGTACAGGAGGGATACGTGAATATCTTAGCAAACATCTACAAGGATTCCACAGCTACCTTGGTTCTCTACAAGAAAAGTAGAAAGTTACCTATCAAGAAAGGGGTCAGGCAAGGAGACACAATCTCTCCAATGCTATTCACTCCATGCTTAGAAGAAGTATTCAAGCTCTTAGACTGGGAAGGCTTGGGAGTGAGGATCAACGGCGAATATCTAGCAACCTTCGGTTTGCAGATGACATGTCCTATTCAGCAACAATGGAAAAGAATTACAGAAAATGATTCAGGGCCTTAATCGAGAAAGTGTAAGGATTGGGTTGAAGATGAATATGCAGAAGACAAAGATAATGTTCAATAGCCTGGCAAGGGAACAAGAATACAGGATCGCCAGTCAGCCTCTAGAGTCTGTAAAGGAGAACGTTTATCTAGGTCAATTACTCACAGGGGACCCTGATCACGAGAAATAAATTTGCAGAATAAAATTGGGTTGGAGTGCATACGGCAGTCATTGCCAAATCCTGACTGGGAGCTTACCACTGTCATTGAAAAGAAAAGTGTGCAATAATTGCATTCTACCGATGCAAACATATGGGGCAGAAACTTGGAGGTTAACAAAGAAGCTCGAGAACAAGTTAAGGACCGCACAAAGAACGATGGAACGAAAAGTCTTAGGACTAACGTTAAGAGGCAGGAGGAGAGCGGTGTGGATCAGAGAACAAACAGGGATGGCCGATATTCTAGTTGACATTAAGGAGAAGAAATGGAGCTGGGCAGGCCCTGTAATGCGTAGGATGGATAACCGGTGGGCCATTAGAGTTCCAAAATGAATACCAAGAGAAGGGAAGCGCAGTCGAGGTCGGCAGAAAACCAGATGGGATGATGAAGTTGGGAAATTTGCACGCGCTAGCTGGAATACGCTAGCGCAAGACAGGGGTAATTGGAGATCGCAGGGAGAGGCCTTCAACCTGCAGTGGACATAAAATATAGGCTGATGATGATGATGAAGACGACTTCAAAGCGAACGCTCGAGCGCTGCTAACTCAGTAACAAGAGAACAGCCTGGCTTCAGGAAGGGATATTCTATGATGGATCATATTCATGTCATCAATCAGGTAATCGAGAAATCTGCGTCACTAAATGGTCCTGTCTTAAATATCCTTCCTGATTTCGCTTTTATAACAGGTGCTAGATTTAAACGCTTTTTATTTCTAAATTGTACTAAATCATCCCTACTTTCCGCAGATGATTTTCGACATCTAAATTTCCGGTGGAACACGACCAAATGCCTTTCACGACAATGCGAGTTGACATTATCAAGCTTCCGTTGTAGAGTTCCCCGCCTAAATTTTTACCGTCATAGATCTGGTTTGTCTATAACTAACTTTTGTTCTTTTTGTAATGAACCAGAAACTATGGACCATTTCTTTCTTTCTTTGCAACCGCTTCTCCTCCCTCCGCAGAATGTTCCTAGTATTTCCTACAAGTAAGCTGGGTTTAGCGCTTACTACACCAAACATTTTGTTCTTTGGTGCGTGTCAATTAGGCACAAGCCATGGGTCAATGATTTCTGCTATCCACAAGTTTATTGAAGCGTCAGGAAGGCTTCACTGCTAGGGTACCGACCGTGGGACACTTCACTTTATTTTTTCCCCTAAATTTATGAATATGCCCTCTCAAATTTTCTGTTGGCATTGAGTTGAATATTGCTTTGTATTAAATGTGCCTTTCTCCCATTTTGCTTTGTTAGACGCACATTTCAAACCTAATGTGGCCAATCCCCCCTGTGGGTACGAGCCATGTTTTGAGGCAACAACAACAACAACAAGACGATAACTTTTTTGCTGACTCATCTTCACTCCGAACCCATATTTTGCAAAGTCTATTTTGCCAGTCATCCCTATTTTAACAAACTCGCACCATGATTCAGCACTTACTTTTGCTGAGTCATCGTCACTCTGAAACCATATTTTGCGCTCATGTTGCAAGTCATCCTTTATTCACCAAACCCGGACCGTGACTCAGCGCTTTTTTCCTGAGTCATAATCCCTGTGAAGCCACAATTTACAGTAATTTTTGCAAGTCAACTTTCCTATGCTTCATCAAACATGAACAGTGACTCAGCACTTTTCTTGCTGAGTCACTCTCACTTGGATACTCAATCTCCCTTATATTATTTTGCAAATCACTGCGCCACTCCAAAACTCCTTGAGTTTTGCATGAGTGCATGCTTAATTCCCACTTGATTCACTCTTCATTCACCCTATCACTACTTGGTTCACCTTCATTCACTCTATCGTCGGTTTCGCTTCAATCACACCTGGTTTCCTCTATTACTCCAAATTTCCAATTTTCATCACTCTTGATTCACCCTATCACCACTTGACTACGCTCATTCCCTCTTAATTTACTCTCATTTACTCTTCGTTATCTTAGCTCACTATATCTCATCATTACCTTTCGTTTGACTCCTATTACCCACCTAACCCCTTTAATTCACCATCAGTTCACTCTTAATTCATCTCATTAACCTCTCTCTATACCCACTTTCATCATTATTATTACCATCATTACCCATTACTATAATTAATTCTCGATTCTAGGCCACTTTTCGGGGTTTTCTCATGCTAATTATCATAATAATTTTAATGACGATCATGATCATTTACCGATATTTATATTGATTTTGTTATCACCTATCTATTGATATATCGGGTGTTCATATTCAAGTTTTACGGATTTTTTAGAAATCGCCTGTGGCAGGTAGCACAATTCTTATAATTGAGCTGGTTATTCGATTAGGCGTACATTAGTAGCACGAGAAATTGAAATACATATTCAACTAATTAACGAACATTCACTAAATAACTCCTTAGTTAATTACTTTATGACACATATTGCAATTTACGAATTGTAGCCGGTGAGCTTGTGAGGCATATCCACTTGGAATGAATTTCCAGAATGACACCAGTTTGGATACATGCGCCATTAAACTAGCCGCAAGAATGCACTGTTTTTCCACGTATTTTTTACCAAAATGCTGTTTTATACATTGAGAGAGAGAGAGAGAGAGAAATAACTTTATTCTGCCCAGAATGCATTAAAGCACAAAAGTAACTGCGACGCCCATGTATTTCGTCTCACACATTGGGAAATAATATCTCGGAACAGGTGTCATCCTAAAAATTCATTTCAAGTGGATGCGTCTTGCCAACTCACCGGCTACAACGAGTAAATTGCAATATGTGTCTTAAAGCAATTAACTAAGGCAGTTCATTAGTGACTTTTCGTTAATTAATTGAATATGCGTTTCGACTTCCCGTGCTACTAATGTCTACCTCTTCGAATAACCCAGCTGAATGATAAGAATTATGCTACCTGCCACAGGCGATTTTTAAAAATTACGTAAAACTTAAAAATGAACACCCTATATAAAGTTATGGGGTTTGTAATTATCGTATTGCGTTATCAATTTTTTGAACATATTTATTACCAATTTTCTGTCCCATTTGTGGGTCCACTTTTTCAAGATTACGTCGAAACGAGACATATTGCCACGAAACAGAAGACTACAGCATTAGGCCGGCACCGATGAAGAATAGCTAGAGGTTGCTCCTCGCCATCTTGGCTGGGTGCTGTTACGCCTGTGCTACTCGCCGCACTTCTAAATATTAGTAAATGTACGCTTTTTTGTGACACTTTCTGGTGGATATGCGGGGTACACTGCCTGTTCATCACAATCACTCAAGCACGGAACTCCGAAGTGGTCGTCGCGTTGTTCCCTCGGGGATGGATACTGAAGCACGTACCGCGCCGGAACGCACCGTGCAGCAACCGTCTCTGCCGTCTGTCATCTTTTCGGTTCCGCAAGATCCGGGCACCTTTTGTGGTCCAGATGACGTGGACGTCGAGGATTGGATTGGATGGTCAGCAAACAGAACGGTTGGGACGATACGCTTATGCTGGCGAATGTGGTGTTCTATCTGAAAGGAACTGCGCGTCTGGTACGAGACACATGAACACGATCTGACCAGCTAGGACCTTTGCAAAGACAAACTGAATGACTTGTTCGGCAAGACCTTGGGTCGTCAGCTAGTGGCTCAAAAAAAGAACTTTGCTCTCGCGCACAGTCATCTACTGAATCAAACATTTTGTATATTCAGGATATTCTAGCTCTTTGCCATAAAGTTGGCGGTAGCATTTCTGAAGCGGACAAGATCGGGCACACACTCAAAGAAATCGCCGATGACGCATTCAACTTCTTACTATTCAGGAACTGTGCCACTTTGGATGCTGTTGTGAAAGAGTGTCGGTGATTCGACCAAGCCAAATCCCACCGTATCACCCAGCAATTCACCAGGCTCCCCAATACTGCCGCATCGTCATTATACGAAGAGCCACTGCCCACGTTACAATCGCCGGTTTCGAACACTTTGACACGGATCGTTCATCGTGCATTAGAAGCAATGTCACCAGCCCCTCTCGTGCCCGATGTCTCGACTGCCGACAAGCCTATGGTTTCATTGATTGAAGCCATGGTTCGACAGAAGGTCGAACCATGGCTTCGACCTCCTGTGTGGGATTCTCCTCTGTCTGCACAGTGCGCGTGCCGCCAGTCGCACCAGTCGCACCAGTCGCACCACCAGTTCCACCAGTCGCACCGAGGAACCAGCCCTTTTACTCGCGATAGCACAATCCCGCTGAGTGGAGGACGCCGGATGATCGCCCAATATGTTTCGCGTGCTCTCGAGTTGGACATATTGCACGACACTGCTGGAGCCGTCAGACGTCACCGACTGGCTGGAGCATCCGAAATCCTCGCCCTGAAGGCTACTCCTGTGGAACATCGTCGCGCTCTCCATCGGCTGACACGCCCGACGTCGACACTCGCGCCAACGTGTACAGCAGGCCACCATCGCCGCACGATCGCCGATCTCATCTCGCCGCAAGCCCGCCGTTTTCCGTCGCCAGCCAACTCTGGCCGCTACGCATCGGACAACTATATAACGAGTGCAGCCCCCGGATGGGACGCTGCGTTCTTGACCTGACTTCAAAATCCTCGTCTGACTCTAATTTGCTCGAAGCCCAAGTCAACGATGTTACTGCTACGGCCCTTATCGACATCTGTGCACAGATCTAGGTGATGAGCACTACTCTTCGTGAGGAGCTGAAGAAAGTCCTGACACCCGCCGTGCAACATGCAGTAAGGGTCGCCGATGGAAGCACACCTTCTGGTGTTCGAATGTGTACTGCCCGCGTTACTATATCTGGCCATAAGACGAGTGTTCAGTTTCTTGTGCTTGAGCCGCACCCATACGGCATGATCTTGGACATTGCCTTTTTGTCGACACATTCAGCCCTCGTTGACTGCGGCTTTGATGTCCTTCAATTTGAACTCCCTTCTGCCCCCGAGACTATTCCTGCTAAGCCTACGCCACTGTGTTCTTAGAGTTTGTGCGATTGCCGCCCCAATCCACTACTTATGTTCTTTTGACGCCCTCTCCTGCTGTTGCTGACATTGCATCCCCTATTATGGATGTTGTCTTTGCGCACAGTGTGACCCTACCACACGCACGGTTGTCGAAACTGTCAACCGCGAAGCTTATCTCCCTGCGCTCAATTTTGGCTTATCCGCCCGTGTTCTACCGTCCGGAATTGTGCTTGCAACGTTGGCATCACTCAACGACTGTCAGATCTCCACGCTAGCATCTGAAGCCCCTTCGAATCCGAGTGCTCAGCAGAATCCATCAGCTTTCCCACCAGTCAATTCAACAGAATAATAGCCGCGGACCTGTCACCTGCGCAGGCTGATAAGCTCTACTGTGTTTAGCGTCGTACCGGGATATTTTTGACTTCGACAACCGCCCACTTGGCCAGACAGCGGTTGTCATGCACCGAATCGACACCGGCGACGCAAACCCTATTCATCGCCGTCCGCATTGCGTTTCTGCTGCTGAACAGGCGATTATACAAACAGAAGTGAACAAGATGGCGGAAAAAGACATTATAGAACATTTCAGTGGCGACATCTAGGCGACCTCTCATCCATCCTGGTCTTCATCTGTGAATAAACATCGATCATCCGTAACAATATTTCAAACAGGCGATTGGGCAGAACAGCTACCGGTAATTCTTGTTTGAGGCGTAGTTTGTATGCCTTAACCCTGTATGCCCTGGTGATGTCAGTCGACCACCTTACTGAAAACGTTGCGCGTAATTCATGAAACAAAGTAAATAGAAATAGTTAATCTTGTCACACAAAGGCTTCTTAGTATTAAGCCAAATGCCAAAGGTTTAGGTCGAACGAGGCAAGAACAGCATTATTCTGCGAAAAAAATCAAACTGGCTGGAAAGCAATAGTACCAGCAACAGTCTTTCTTTCAATTGAGGACGTCATCGGCGCAGAGCAATTTGACCATGCAGCATGAAAATGTTCTTCTACAAGGAAACTGTCTTGAAAGGGAACTTCATAATAAAATAAGCAAAGTTATTTTTGGAAATCGTATTAAAGCCCCTTTCGCGGTGCATGTATTCGATATCACCAGGTCTCAGCTGGTTAAAATTGAGATGGGAAATTCTCACTACGTTTTCTCTTTGTTTTCCCGATGCGCCTTCTACCAGTATAGTGCATATTTTTTGTTGTCTTCAGTCATAATTAGTCATCAAGGGCTGTTATATATATAAACGAGAAGAAAGGGAACCGAGTGGCCCGATACTTAAGCCACCACTCACAAACCAATATTTACATTGGTGTGTGAGTGGTGGCACTGGCTAACACTCCCATGCAGGGTTGGTTATACTTGTAAAACATAAATACCCCAGAAAGCGGATGGGAAAGCGGCTCCTCGGTAGCTCAATGGTGAGAGAATCGCACGCGTAATGCGAAGACGTGGGTTCGTTCCCTACCTGCGGACAGCTGTTTTTTCATCCGTTTTCATTTCCATTTATTTTAACATTTCTTTAATTCAATTAGTAAGTACAAGTAATTTCCCTTATGCTGTTCTTTGTGTTACTGTTTGTTGGCTTCTTATGATATGATTATATCCCCAGCGCCTCCACCTCCACCAAATGTTACGAAGCACTAGGGGAAGTCAGCGTTCGTGACTAGAACGATAAAGCAGCGAGAGGTAGCACAGCCGTTCGAGCACCGACACAAGGCTTATCTCTTTCGTCGTTGTTCTCTCTCTCACAGACACATCCTCACTGCGCCTTATTTCACAGTACAATATATATAATATAATATATATTATTATATAGCCTACTTCTCGATAAAAACAAAACAAAAAAGATTCGTTGAACTCGTGTACACATGTTCGCTAGATGAAAAAGATGCTGAATATCACTTCCGCGAGCTTGTCCTAAAATTTCAATTACTCAGCGTGCACTGCGACTCAGCACATGAGGTCTCAGACCTGTGATAAGCTTCATTTTATTTGGTACAGTTATGTTTCTTTATTTAAATATTACAATAGCCAACATAAATTTCGAAGAAAATGAGATAAAACATTTTTTCCAGCACCTGCAACCTAAAATATAAAAAAGTTTTTAGAAGAATACGTGTTAGTTCACAACCTTTGAGTCTTCACGTCGTCATTTGACAACATGTGTGTAACTTTGCTAGAAATTGTAGTTGTTCAATTTTTTAAAGATGTTTCTGAAAGCTTTTTCTCAATATATATGTAAAGAGAGAAAATTTAGGTCCGAGATCAAGTTCACGCCCGAAAAGGCTAAATAAATCCTCAGAGAAACATCCTCGCTATCTTATGAGAATAGAGGTCATGACCGGAAAGATTGAGAGCGTAGATGCCTTGCCTTTGCTCGATAATGTGCATAGAATTTCCATGTACGAACTCCCCCGAAATTGCTCCTAACATTCCACCAAACGAAATCTGTATCTATGCGCTGTATTTCTGGAAAGGATGACGCTCAATGTTTTGGAGATCCAACGTTTTGGAGAACGTGTTAGATAAGTATCTCATACAAAAGATGGCAAAACATGGCATACAAATTATAATAATGGTAAATAGAAACTTGGAAAACGCAGCAAAAATACATGGCGTAACAGATTAGCTTTGCCTCTATTAAGACGGAAGGTCGTGGGTTCCACTCCCACCAAACGTCGTGGGTTCGAATGCCTAATGAACTATATCTTAATTAACTTTGCCTTAATTAACACCACAGGTCATGGGTTTGACTCCCAGCGAGGGCTGGGGGTTCTAGTGCCATAATTAGCATTGCCTTAATTACCACAGAAGGGTTCGAGTGCCTTAATTAAATCTATCAAATTACACAGACTAAGGTAGGCCGTAAAGTTGTCGGCAAACCATACGCTATACGTATGCTTTGACGATGAGCTGCTTCGAGGCGATGACGCATCGTTACCGTGGTTTGTGTATAAGAGCAGCCGTATAGAATTCTCGATGTGATGAGATTTCTCGTCATTATAACGAGGGTGTCTTCTCTGAGGCCCCACTTACGACTGGTGAGTCTTCGGAGGAGCCCTCGTGTTGCTCGGCAGCGGCTCAGTGTCTGTTGAAGCCATGCCGTGTGGTTGCCTGTGTCCGATATAGTGAGTCCAAGAATTCTGAGGTCCTGTACTTTTTCGATCGGGCTTGCTTGTATTTCCGGCTCATTAATTAAGGCTACTGCTTCTTCCCTCATCTTCTTTTGACCAAGCACAATATACTGTGATTTGACGGGGAAGGAGAGAGTGAGTGCTGAAAGATGACACTGTATTGCATCTAGAGCTGCTTGGATGACATCTTGCTGCTCACCAGGTGACCCTCCCGTGGTCCATACTGTGATGTCGTCCGAGTATATTGAGTGATGCAACCTGTCTATCTTTGCGATATAATACGGGAGACGGTGCATGGTTATGTGAAAAAGTACAGGGGACAACACCAGCCCATACAGAATGCGAATCAACCGCCAACCCAAACCTTAATGAGTCTGCCCATCGTGTTACGCGAGGACTCACTAACCACGCCCGACTAGGGGGGGGGGGGCTCTGGCCGAGGAGGAGATGGAACGGATGGATAGGGCTAGACTTTTCTCATTCAGTGACATTACCCAATTCTACAGAAAGTCGAGGTGTATATATCCACCTCCTAACCCAAAATTAAACAGGTCTCAGGCGGTTGACTGGAGGCGACTACAAACCAGAACTTACGCGAACCCGGTACATCTTAACCGCATGTTTCGGGATTTATACCCTGAGGCCAAATGTAAGTTATGTAATGATAGAGTAGCCACCCTAGAGCACATACTCTGGGATTGTGAAATAGCTCAGAGGAGAAATGCAGTCCCCTCGGATGAACTAAGGGCGCGGTGGAGAACCACACTGACTAGCTCTGATCTTCAGGACTAACTTTGGGCCATCCAACAAGCCCGGGAAGCTACCGAGAGACAGGGTCTCTCTGCTGCCCCCAGCGCGGCCTAGACGCAGGCCATCAATTTGCCTAATATTTATTAAAGTTGTCTCACACACTCAACACTGAGCCTTGCGGAATGCCATGTGTGATGTAATGAAGCGGCGAAAATCGATCTCTTATGTTGACTCGAAGAGTGCGGTTTGTAAATAATGACGTGATGTATGTCACTATGCGACCTTCTAGTCCTACTGCGTGCATTTCTTGCAACATAGCATCTGCTCCTACGTTGTCAAACAGCTTATGTATATCAACGGTGGCTAGTATTTTAAGGTCTTGCAAGCGCTCATAGGTTAGATCGTCGTTTATCATAAGGAAGCTGTCTTGCGCCGACAAGCGAGCACGGAAGCCTGTTTGTGTGTGATGGAGCTTTCGTTGAACTTCGAGGAACCAGCGAAGTTTTTCGGCCACCAATTTTTCCATGAGTTTGCACACATGTAATGTTAAGGAAATAAGGTGGAGGTTCGTTGCTATCGTAGCTGGCTTGCCTGGTTTGAGGATGGGAGTGACCAAGGAATCCTTCCACCCTACCGGTACAATTCCGGCTTCCCATACTTCAATAATGAGGTCGAGGAGGTCTGACGTTCCTTCATCTGGGAGATTGTGGAGTTTCGTATATGTCAAGCCATCAGGCCCAGGTGAGCTTCTGCAATTAACTTTTATGAGTGCGTACTGCAGCTCGGCAATAGTGAACGGATGATCAAGCATATGCATTGCATCGATATTCTGCTGGGCCGTAACAGTTGATCTGTTGACTGTTGTAGTGAGAACTGCGAGAGGTAAAAACTGGTTAACGAGTTGGGTGACGAAATCTTGCTCTGATAGTCCCTGTTTGAAGGAAATCCTGCGCGCGGGCTGTTTTGCTTCGGCGGGTTGATCAAGCATAAAAGAAATTATGGGGTTTTATGTGCTAAAACTACTATCTGATTATGAGGCACGCCGTAGTGGGGGACTCTGGAAATTTGGACCACCTGGTGTTCTTTAACGTGCACCTAAATCTAAGTACACGGGTGTTTTCGCTTTTCGCCCCCATCGAAATGCGGCCGCCGTGGCCGGGGTAATCAGCATAGATGTCAGGCGCCATAAACGAAAAGGATTAGTACTATGGTTTGGTCCACTGCATGTATGATGCGATCGCGAACGGCGAAGCTCCTTCGCGTACCTTCGGGCTGCAGTCTTTGCACGATTATGAATGATGCGAAATTCAATATTTTTTGGGTGGCGTTTGGCTTGCTGTTGTGCATCTGCGCGAATGTGGCCTATGGAATCGTGTAAAAAATGGCGCTTAATGTTTAGAGCATCAGGTTCTTTGCGCTCTGTGCCCGATTATGTTTCGTTTTAAAAACAGTGGCATCATGTTTTGAGCGCCACCCACCTAACACTTTCAAAGACAACAATTGAGCTCTCACCTTTGCCCCCTTCGTCTAGGCTAATCAACCTGCGCCACGATTGCCACCGGTGGCCTTGACCTGGCCGCCTACCGAAGCCGGTGTCAGGCATTGAATGCACACGGCCACGGCTTCTGGGGGTGTGTGAAGTGTTTGGGGGCTTTAAATGTCTGCTGGTCGTCTGTAATCAAGTATGTGTTTTTGCCTCTGTAGTTAATTCGCCCCTCCCCTGCCCAAAGTACAACAGTAGACTGAGGGTATAATAAACATAGAAATAAATAAATTATTCCAAATCCGTAGAGATATAAATCCGGCAAATGTAACCACAATCACCAGAGCCACGGTTGCCTGCATACAGCAGCCACCACTCGCTCTGTAGGTAGCGAGTGCTTAATAATAAAAGAATTGCACTCGCCACCGGTGGCACGTGCATGCAGCGCAAGTCGGCCGATGCTATACTGTCCGGCCTTGAGTTACGCTCAGGTTCAGCCAAACCGAAGCCAGGTATTGAGCTTTACTCATCGAGCCATGCAGTCGAAACACGATATTTGATTTTTTTCTCTCTACTTATTTATTTTAAATACGTAGAAATATTCATGTCGACTCACTGAGCAAAACCGTCGCTGTCGCGTGAAGGCTCTTTCACATGATGTGATTTTTATTGCACCCGAAGTGCGATTCCCGTCGCATGTGTCACAGTGCCATGGGGACTGCGACACATACCGACACTGCGGCACATGCGCAGTGTCCATGGCGGGAAAGAGCATCCCGGAGCGTGGGAATAGCTCTCTTTCAGCGTGCCCTAACGGAGTCTTTCCACTTGTGAGGCTGAGGCACCCTCCCTTGACTTTCGGTATCAGCTTGACACTTTCGATCGAGTTTTCATTAACTCTTAGTAATGAATGCGTTTATTCATTATGCTTTCCTTATTTTATATTATTTCATACTTATTTGGTTGAATGTTATTCATTTTTAGGGTAATTTTATGGGAATTTTATGGCTTACATAAACCTTGTGTTGTGCGTGACACCCACCGACGAGGGACGACTTCCCGAGCCCTATAAAGGGTTCCGCACTTAAAAAGTAACAACTCACGTGAATGAGAATGTCAAATAGTTCACTGAATGTCTCGAGAGCGCGTAGACTTTTTATTTATCCTCTTTAGCGTATGCCAAAATGAAACCACGATGTTTGGTATTGATGTAGGTGGAGTTAATCGAGGCACCCTTATTTCAGATAGAGAAGACAAGTCATTCCTACGCACAATATTTGGCGGGAGGGGAACCTCCGACCTTTGGTGCTAATTAAGGCAAAGTTAACTAAGCTAGCGTTTATTAGGGTTCTCGAACCCACGGCCATTCATGGGAGAAAACAAGTAGTAAAACGCTGGAGTGAGGAAGCGCGGCCGCAGCGGCGAATGAATTAACCTTCGTGCTGCCTCTCGCTTCAACGCGAACTAAATATCTCAAGAGTTTCGCTGTTATGTAGTTGGTTGTTTGTTTGTCGTTGCTTTGAAGTTGCCACGATCAACAGACATTTAGAGCCTTCAAACACTTCACGCATCACCAGAAGCCGTGGCTATGTGCATTCAATGCCCGTTTTGGCAAAATAAGGTTTGTCTTTGGGCTCGCGCATATAGACCTGTCTTGAGAAATGACTGGCTTAACTTCTATAACTGCAAGAGCTGGGCAGAGTGAGGGAGAAGGCCCGAACAATAATTTGTAAGATAATATGGATCATAGTCAATTGATCTATTCCTTAGGGACCATCGCACAATTCTTCATGTACACCAACGTCTGCTATATTTTGTGGGAATGATGACTTTCTTAGATGTACGGTGTATTTTTAAATATCGCTTTACAAATAGCCAAAGCATCATGAATATCAAAGCAATGAAAATTTCTCGTTCCGTTACACTGAATGCTGTATTTTAATTTTCTAAAAGTTCCTCATGTGATGTTCATGTGTTTATTACAGGTTGAGTTCAATGGCGTTAAGATACCAGGAAATATAGATGTTCATTATATGAACCTGGAGATGCTGTTCACGCTATTGGAAATTCATGGCCTTGGACAACGCACATCTTCAAGGGAGATGCACTGGGTGTACAATACTATCTTTAACTCCTTTACGTTCGACGGCAAGCTGGAATATGTGAATTCTGTAGATTACGTAAGTTTACATCCTCGGGAAAGCTATAACATTTATTTGTTTTGATAAGTGTTGACCAAGTTTAAACGGCACCTATCTCAGCCATGGTAGCCACTTTCGGATGGGGACGAGAGGCAGAAACTCTCGTTTACAGTGCACTCAGTGCTCGTTGAAGAACCCTAGGTGGTTAAATTTGTATGCTTTGGACGGAATCCAGGAATGAAAAGAACGTTTATTCAGGAAACACCCAGGGTATGTATAGTCAACGACAGTCACAGCCACGTGTTGCCGTGCTTCAATCCGCTCAAGCTGATACGTGCGACGCATGTGTAGTCTGCATGATACATCCTCCTCTGTTTAATAGTTTGTTAAAGCCGAGATACACAGTGCACTTGATTGAAATTGTGGTCGTACTGCAGCCGTCTTGGCTAACGAGTTATCCGTGTAGACCCTCTTGGGAGTGGTGTTGTAAGTTCAGTCGGGTTTGCGTGCACTCCAGTTGGGGATTTTACCGGCTGGTCGTCCTCGCTGTCGAGGCCATCGTGTCGAGGCCATCGTGTCGAGGCCATCGTGTCGAGGCCATCGTGTCGAGGCCATCGTGTCGAGGCCATCGTGTCGAGGCCATCGTGTCCGTGTCGAGGCCATCGTGTCGAGGCCATCGTGTCGAGGCCATCGTGTCGAGGCCATCGTGTCGAGGCCATCGTGTCGAGGCCATCGTGTCGAGGCCATCGTGTCGAGGCCATCGTGTCGAGGCCATCGTGTCGAGGCCATCGTGTCGAGGCCATCGTGTCGAGGCCATCGTGTCGAGGCCATCGTGTCGAGGCCATCGTGTCGAGGCCATCGTGTCGAGGCCATCGTGTCGAGGCCATCGTGTCGAGGCCATCGTGTCGAGGCCATCGTGTCGAGGCCATCGTGTCGAGGCCATCGTGTCGAGGCCATCGTGTCGAGGCCATTGTGTCGAAATGGCTCGCGCGTTGGAAGCAGGTGTCTCCGATTCCGACGAAGTACTTGCTCATCTTCTGTAACAATGCGATAAGCCCTCGGCGCTGCCGGTCCCACGAGCTGCGCTTTGCGGGTCCATGCTTTCTCTCGCAGTCTCATTCATCACGCGTGATGCATACGCAACAGGCCGCCAGCTGTCACCGTGAAGCTGTATATAAAAGTGCAGCGCCTAGTCCATGCACTTTTAGAAGCGTCAGAAGAAATTTTTGTTTCCCTGGCAGCATCGAAAACAGATAACACAGGTTCACTGCTGAGCCATGTGCAGATGGTTGTCCATTCATTGGCGTGGTGGCCGACCATTCAAACGTGGTGTCCTTTTTTATGAGACTGCGCAAAAGTTTGGTCTTATCTGTCAGATTCGGAATGTATTTCCCAAAGTAATTGGCAACACCTAACATTATGTGAACAGCTGCTTTGTCCGTTGGCTCCGACATTTCTTTAAGGGACACGCTCATTGTGGCATTTGGCCTTATTCGGTCTCAGCTGATGACATCGCCCAAAAATTCAACTTAAGTAAGCCCGAAATTGCACTTGCTTGCGTTAAAAGTTAGGCCAGCATTTTTGCCAGTTGCAATACATTTAGAAGGCGTGTGTTATGTTCTTCTTTAGTAACGCCCCAGACATGGACGTCATCTACATATACACGCACCCCCGAAGCCCTGTCAAAACTTTCGCTCAGTTTTTTTTTTTGAAGACTTCAGGAGCCGAGGCGATACCGAAGGGCAGCCTCAGAAAGCGGTAGCGACCAAAGGGCGTGCCGAATGTGCAGATTTTTGATGTGGCGTCGTCCAAAGGAATTTGGTGGAAACCTGAATTCGCATCGAGGCGGCAAAAATATTTAGCGCCAGCGAGCTCAGCCTCAATGTTTTCACGCTTAGGCATCTGATAGTGCTCACGTTTCAGGCATTCATTGATATCTCTAGGATCAATGCATACACGTAGTGTGCCGTCTTTTTTATGTACAATAACAAGCGGGCTCGCCCAGTTCATTGGTTCTGTCACTTTCGTGATGATGGCGCCCCGCTCCATGAGGTCCAACTCCTTCCGCAGTCGTTATTGTAGTGCCAAGGGCACGCGCCGCGCTGGCTGGACTACAGGTATCGAACCAGTTCGTAATACCATCCGATACTGACGGGCAACACAGCCTGTACCTTGGAAGAGTTGAGGAAATTCCTGCAGTATTTCGTCGGTAGTGCTAGCGTTGACTGCATCCACTGACCTCGCGACCAGTCCGAGCGCCTCACTTGCACCTAGTCCGAGTATTGCCTGGTTGCCCTTTTCGACTATGAAAAAGTCGAAACTCTCAGCCTGATCTTTTATGGTCACTGGTAACGTAGCAACACCGAAGTGTTTGATAGCGTCACCGCTATATGACCCCGCAGAATGGAAATGCTTGGCTTCAAACTTTGCATCCCTTTGCCCTTCCGATAGACCGATTAGGGCAGCAAGTTAGCTTGGGAGCCTGTGTTCACTTTCAAGAAGACACCCTGGCCGCCCACTTTAGCGTTTAAGATCCAGTCCGTCGAGCTTCTCACACTGCAAGTTTTTACATCAAGGATGTCGAAGGTGTCCAGCACGTTCACCACTTCGCCTACTGTAGACCCTTTCTTGCAACACGCTGCAAAGCGATTGGCGCTTCCACATACAAAACAAGTTTTCCCGAACGCCGGACACCTACTACGTTCGTGCGACCAGTTGCATTTCACTCACTTAAACGGGCGCTTCTTTACCGATGCGACCTGTTTTTCCGCCCGAGCCCATGCCTCGTTCTGCTGGCTGGACAGTTCAGCAGCCTTGCAGATTTGTTCCGTTTTGACTAGCGTAAGGTCTTTCACTTTGACGAGCTTCTCCCGCAACTTCGGGTTATGTACACCGAACACAACCTGGTCGCGAATCATTGACTCGGTTAATTCAGCGAAGTTGCAACTTCGGGACAGCTTTCGTAGGTCGCGCAGGAAATGCTCAAAGGGTTCAGCTTCGTCCTGGGTTCTTGACCAGAAAATGTACATCTCATAGACTTCATTTTGCTGTTCTTGACAATACTCTTTAAACTTCCGCACGACCGTCGTGTAATCATCCTTGCGTTCGGCCTCCAGAAAGGTGAAGTTGTTAAACACCTCAAATGCATTGTCGCCAGCAACACTCAGCAGAAGCGCAGCCTTGACAACTTCTTACCTTGGTTCTTTTGTAGATGCTGTCGCTTGTAGGAACACTTCGAACTTCTGGATGCACAGGTCCCGATTCTTCGCGATGTTGTCGGATGAGCCGGAAAGTTGCAGACGTTCCGTTGGCTTGACTAGCTCCATTGCTCGCGGAACCGTTACGTTCACCAAGCGATCCCGCTGCTGACACGATGTATCGTTTGGACGGAATCCAAGAATGAAAATAACTTTTATTCAGGAAACACCCAGGGTATATATAGACAACGGCATTCACAGCCACGTGTTGCCGTAATCTTCGTGCATTCGTAATCTTCGTCCATTCAAGCTGATACGTGCGACGCATGCGTAGTCTGCACGATACAAAATGTAATCCGGAGCATATCACTACGCGGCCTCAAAACGGTATTGTCGGTTGGGCACGTATTAGCCCAGAATTTATTCATGCGATTAGCATTTTTAGGGTGCTTCTAGCACTTTTCGGAGTCTAATGTGATATCCATCTAAAACCGTTTTCCCGCGATCCTGACTTTCTGATCATTTCATGGTTGAATGGGTAGCGCATAAGGCTGCTCTGCTAACCGGGTTCGAAACCAGCCATCGTACCAACTTGGGTCATTGGATATGTCACACCGTGTACCTCTGTGTCGCTCTTCAAAAAAAAACCTTTTTGACGCCGATATGGGTCACTGGGGATATGGGACTGGGTATGTGACATGGGCCGGTATAACGAAAAACTATTCCAATCTGTTTTTATTCCAAATCGGCCATTTGCCCTCCGTGATAGGTCAAAACGGCTCCAGTACAGCCCACATGGGCGGCCGTCACACTCATATGGGTTGACCTGGAGCCGTTTTGACCTATCACAGAAGGCTAATGGCCAATTTGGAATGAAAACAGATTGGAATAGTTTTTCGTTACACCCGCCATGTATGCGAACCGCTCTTCAATATATAATTTTCACGCTGACTTGAATCCCTCTGTGTGTACCACTCAGTTTGTGCTGCTATTTAATGAAACGGATTGATACCAACTTGGGTCACTGGGTATGTTGTGCCCAGAAGGTCTGTTCCACTCTTCAGTAAACGTACGTGACGCTGTTATGAACGTGCTGCGCATTGTTGTGAACGGAATGCGCGCTGTTATGAACGCGCTGCGCCGAGCTGTGGCCACGGCGGAACGCGCAGCCCCTACATGTGCACGGCTCTCTCCCTTGCTAGCACCTTTCTCGCGCCCGGACATGCAGAGCGGCAACCTCCTTCTCCTCCGGTGGATATCAAAAGGCCGGCGCCTCTGGCATTCAGCGACCTTTTCGTCATCATGCTTCGTCCTCGCTAGGATGTAAAAGCTTTATTAATAACTTCGGCTAGCTCTTGCCTCTTCACTGCCAGGATCTCCTCCAGTCCATATACCTTCTGCCCTCGTGTCACGACTGTGGCAGTGACGGCGAGGGTGTGAGGGCGCAAACTAATCTACTCTTCTACAACATTGCAGTTGCATGTGCCTGTCCTATCTGATCGTAAGGAGCCCTGCGCAGTCGTCTACACGGCTACTGAAATAATGGTACCGATTGATCGCCATCCATTATTCCTGTTTTGCACCAGGGTCGGATTCCATGCGAGAACTGCCATCTGTTTGAGGCTGCCGCAACCTTGGATTATCGCTCTCATTTTGGGGGTGGTGTTCTCGGGAACGCATTCTTTTCACTGGGCTTCTTCGATTTTCGGAATTCTGGCAGACCGCTGGCAACCACACGGCAGCCAGCTAGTTCCCGTTCTGATAGGAAGTCACGTGGGCTGGGATCCCAAGACAACCCGGAGCTGCCCGAAGTTCGCAAAATCGAACGCGGGATAAATGTGAACATGCTCCCAGCATGGCAGCGACGAGCGTGGGCGGCGCGCGAGCGGCGCGCGAGCGGCGTTGTCGTCCTATTTCTGCGTTGCCACCTTGAAAATATACCGCTGCATTCGGGAAATTTGCGAGATACGGAAACTTTTGCGAGATTTCGCGTGACTGGGCATCTCACTTCACACAGCGTTAGCGACGCGTGCGATGCCAAGACGCAAAATCGCACGTAAATAATGGGGAAAAGCGATCGCTCGGGGATGTCTCGAGGAGGTCAGCCAGCGGCGACATTTGAAGTCATTTGACAAGACACGAAAAGGCGGGTACGTCATAACGCGTAAAATTTCGTGCAGAACGACGTGCTTGAATTCAATTTCAGAAAGTTTGCTTCGGTTGATAGTGCTCCTTTCAATTCTGCTCCTGTGCAGAAGGTGCTGGGGCTGCAGCTGGCGCATGAAAGTGCACGCCACCTGTGACCACCGAAAAGCTTTACACGAAAAATAGTATTGGTCGATCATGATAGCAATAATTAACCTATATACGTGTGGCCACTATTCATCTCAACCAGTGCATTCCTTTAACATCAACGGTGGTTTCGAGCTGCATACGACGGCGAGACGAAGCGAACATGGACTAGCTGCGACGCCTTCGCTATATAACTGCAGAAAACAGATATCGCCGCACATACGCGAGCGACGTGAAAAGGGATACCACTAGAGAAAGATGAACCGAAAATGCACCGCGATGTGTGGGAATTGAGCGTCTACAACTTCGCGAACAACTTGCGCTGAACACGATGAAAATTCGATCCAAGCATAATCGACAGCGCCCACCGTGACAGCTCAGCGCGCGCTGTTTACAGCGGGGTTGAAGCATTCACGGCATACACACTAGAGCACTAGTGCTCTAGTGTGTGCTCTAGTGCACTAGTGTGTGCATTAGTGCACTAGTGCTCGGGCTTTCGGGTAAGCCCGCGCCCGGCCCGGCCCACGGGCCGGGTAGAACAGTTTTTTCACGGGCTCGGGCCGGGCTCGGCGACGGCGTGCGCTTCTTGCCCCGGGCCCGGGCTGGGCTCGGGTTCTTTGACGCGGGCCCGGGCCGGGCTCGGCTTTCTGGTGGTGTGCATGTAACGTGCAGCGAGTTATTCTCGGGCCTGTCAACTCTGAAAAAACATTATTTTTCGGTCTCGGGCCGGGCTCGGGCCTAAGGTAAAAGGGTGGCGGGCTGGGCCGGGCGGGTAACGTAGATTATTTCCGAACCCGGGCCGGGCCCGGGTTTCGCCATAAAAGTTTTTATCGGGCTTGGGCGGGCCGCCCAACGTAAAAACGGGCCCGGGCCGGGCCCGGGCTGAAAAAATCGGCCTATGCAGTGCTCTAATACACACACACAAAAGAGAGCTTCAAATGGTTCACCGCCACTCGTATGGCACCACCGCCTCGCAATGCGTAACGGTGCGTTACAACCCTAGTAAGATAACGCTAGAAGTAACACAAACAGCGATCCACGCACCGCGCCGACGAGTACGCGAGACGAAGTCCAAAACCACAACAGCCGGGGCGGCGCGCGCTAGCGTCCGACGCAAGCCACTTTACTGAGCGAGGTAAATTCCTCAAGCGCCTACGTTGCAATTCGTCGAGTCCCCACAAAGATGGTGGCGAGCGCTCATCGCCTCTTTTTGTCGTCTGCTAGCCAGAGAACTTCCAGAGAGCAGCCAGAACAAAATCGCCCTGGCTGGTTGTCTGGCAGCCCACGGGTAGCCAGAAGCGTCCAGCCCGAGTATAACGAACGCGCGGCGGAAGTGCGTCGTGCGAAGGGCGGAGCAACTCGAGAAAAACGAAGGCGCTCTGGCTGGCTCTGGCAGCGCGCGGGTAGCCAGAAGTGGAAAATCGAAGAAGCCTACTGTGGAGCGACGGCGACGGTGTGAAGGCGCAAACTAATCTACTCTTCTACAACATTGCAGGTTGGTGTATTCTTTCTACCGCGCTCTTCCGTACACTGCTCTCCCGTCGCTGTTGCTGCCATGAGTGTTATCATGAATAGTGTAGTACTTTAAGCTAATGTAGAGTCGTACCTGGTCACTTGCGACTTGTGCTGGGTTCTACTTTTTTTGGTAATGCCTTCTATTTTCTGCTCTGTTGTTGTTGTCTTCTATTGCCAACCTTAAGTCGACCAGGGAAATGAATTGTGGTGGCCTAAACTACCTTGCTAAACCTACGGCTGAGAAGCTGCCGGGAAGCATAAAAGAGGTCGTTAAGGTATTGACTGTGTTGGTGACTAAGCTTGATTCATTCGCGTCAGACATTAAAAGGGACGTTGCTCGGATCAGTACCTCAAACGGTGAAATTCACTAGTCGGAAATCTTCAACGATTCGTACAGTTTGTGAGTGATGGTTTCAAAAAATTCAAACTTCATGTTGAGGCCTTGTCAGGTTCTCATGTTGAGGCCTTCCGTGGTGATCTTTCTGCTGTTAGGGCTGACTATGAGAAGTGCCGCATTTAAAGTGAACTCATCAAAAAATGAACTTAATCAGGCTAGGAGTGAGATAACGGAGTTGAAACAGTACTCCAGAAATATGAATGGTGAAATTCAAGGGCTCCCGGTTGTACCAGATCAGGACCTTCTGAAGAAAGTTGGAGAACTTGCGGGGTATCTGAAGGCCGGCGTCTCTGAGAATGACATAGACGTTGTGCATCTTGTGTCATCCAATGATAAGAGTAGGTCGTATGTGGTCGTTAAGTTTCGTTTGAGAGCCACCCGGGACAGAATGCTTTCGGCAGCAAGGAAAGGAAAACTGAATGCAAGCAATTTAGGGTATGACACAGGTGCTTCGATCTATGTAAATGATCTTCTCTCTACAGTGGCTTTAGAGGTCCTTGAACGGCGTCGGCGACGTGATCTTCGTCGCCTAATAGATGCTGCCGCTTCTCGGTGAGACGAGTGGTCTCTAACCATTTTCTTCAAAATTGCCATTTCCGCCAATGGAAGTGATAACATTCCGACCTATGTGAGAATCGATAGACTAGAAGCTACATTACCGATTATATCTCGCCAAATTGACTGGTCAGCCTTTGAAGATCCTGTGGACGACACATGCAAGAAACCAATCGCACGCAGGCTAGAAGACATCATAACGGACGCAATGCAAGACTGTACGCGTAGCTTCACACATTCATCAAAGCGTACAGAGTATGACATTGAATTGGAAAGACTTCGTGCATTACGTCGTCGAGCTGAAAGGAGGTACAGGCGCACGAAGTCAATTCTTGACCTCAGATTAGCTCGGCGAATGCAAAAGAAGATACAGCGCCGGATGGATAAGCTAGAAGATCAAAGATGGAAATGCTTTTGTGAGTCACTGGACCACCGCAAGCCACTGTCCCGTGTGTGGCGTACCCTAAGGGGTCTTCGCACATGTCCCCAGCAACGACACCCTTTTAACGCCCTTGCTCTCTATCAAAGCCGCCATGAGATAGACGTTGCAGAAGAGTTTTGTGCGAAAATCGCCGGCGGAACAGTTCTACTCCCTGACATGGTTTTAGGCGACATTCCTGGTCCACGAGATACAAGTATGGACGCTCCCTTTTCTATGGAAGAGTTAGAGGCTGCTATAGCGCTATGTACGTGCTCGTCTTCGTCAGGGCCCGACGGAATCACATATAATGCTCTGCGCCACCTACGTCAAGAAGCACGACGAGAACTGCTCAACCTTTTTAATAGGTCATGGCATGATGGCGTCGTTCCACAGGAATGGAAACGCAGCCGTTTGGTACCGCTACTAAAAGCAGGAAAGTCACCGCTAGAACTGGCATCATATCGGCCTATAGCACTCGCCAGCTGCGTCGGAAAGCTCATGGAGCGCATGATCCTCATGCGTCTCGAATGGTACCTTGAACACCACAATATCTACCCTTACTCTATGGCGGGATTTCGACGAGGCCATTCATAGATTGACAATGTCATCGATCTAGTGTCATCTGTTGAGCAGCAAAAGTCCTGGAAACGATTATCAGTAGCACTCTTTCTTGACGTGAAAGGCGCCTACGACAACGTTTCCCATCAAGCCATCTTAGACGCACTTTTGACATTGGAACTAGGAGAGCGATTATTTCGATGGATCCAAAGCTACTTGACACAAAGGTCCTTGTTTGTACGTACGGAAGATGGTCCGACTACTGACCACTACACAATGTACACATGTCGTGGCGTTCCTCAAGGCGGTGTTCTAAGCCCTATTCTTTTTAACCTCACACTTCTTGGGCTGGCCGATTCCCTACCGGAAACAGTGAGTGTCTCCATCTACGCCGACGACATCCGCATCTGGGCATCAGCGGTGACTCGCCCGCAGGTTCGTGCAAGGTTACAGAAGGCAGCGACACAGGCATCTGGCTATCTTTGCACACAAGGCCTAACCACCCCGACAGAAAAATGTGCGTTAGTCGCTTTTACGCGAAAAGCGACGTCTGGTTATCCAGTGTGCATCAATGGCCAGCGTATCTCCTATAAGAGAAATCATTGGTTTTTGGGTGTCTTTGTTGACCGAGACCTCTCCTGGAGCCCTCAGGTTGCCCTCTTGAAGAAGAAGCTCACATCTATGGTTCACGTTTTCAAATTCATCGCCGGTAAAACGTGGGGATCATCAGTGGGCTCCATGCTGCAGTTGTACCGAGCACTTTTTATCAGCTTCCTACGCTCTAGCTCTCCCGCGTGCTTACTAAAACATGCAAATCCAATCTTCGAGCCCTTCAGAGCGTGCAAGCACAGGCATTACGTGTTTGCCTCGGCCTTCCGCGGAGCGCCTCAACAGCAGGACCTGTTATCACGGCTCAAGATCATCCGATTATGACTTAAATGACCACCGACACATCTTGTTTCCCTCCGAGGTGCCATTGATTATATTAACAAACAACCGGATTGATTCAAGGGCGGCCCTACAATGTCTTTTGTCAGCTCTTCGCCGTGGGTCCTGCGAACAACTCGCCTCGGAGATACGAGAAATGCACCACCATACGATCGCAAAAGGACACGACGCCGTGTTTCAGTGGCTGCCGTATAATTGCGGTATTTCCGGCAACGACATCGCCGACGAAGCTGCTAGGAAAGCACACGAAGGAGCAAATCTTGTTTCTGTGCCTTTATCGAGGACTGACGCCGCCAAACACCTAAGCAAGCTAGCGCACACTATGAGATTGGAGAAGTGGCATACAACTGAATTCACCCAGCATCGGTTGCATTCTCTCGACCCATCTATGCAGCTGCGGCTGTTGCCTGGATTTCCTCGAAATGAGGAAACAATGCTGTACCGCTTACGCTTGGGTGTTGCATTCACCAATGCTTACACGTTTTTGATTGGAATGGCTGATAGCGCCGAGTGTAATGCCTGCGGTGTCGATGAGACTATAGAACACCTACTATGCTACTGTCCATCTTTTCAAAACGAAAGACATGACCTCTGCAACGTTCTCAATAGGCTAGATAGAAGACCGTTCACTTTGAGCGAGATCTTGGGACCATGGCCTCGAATATCACAGCTGCAAAAGGCCACAAAAGCGCTGCTGCGATTTTTGAAAACTACAGGACTGAGTGACCGTCTATGATCCGGACTGATTGATCATCAGTGATAGAACAGAGATCTGTTGCAACGTCGGCGATATCAACAGCGGACTTTCTATTCTTCCTTTAATCTGTCTCTCCCCTTTTCCCTTCCGCCAGTGTATGGTAGCCAACCGGGCTCATTCCTGGTTAACCTCCCTGCCTTTCATTAAATCATTTTCTCTCTCTCTATCATCTCTGTCGCGAAAACACAATTTTCTTAGCAAAAGCGAGACAAGCAAGGAAAGAGAAAACGTGGAAGTTTATCTGGGTGTCTCAAGGCAAATTTCTCAAGCGGGAATTGGAAAATACACCAGTTTTGCGCATAGTGTGCGAGGAGGAATTGGCGCAAGTTGTTTAACTGGTCGTCACGGTGGAAAAATGGTTTTCTTAGTTGTGATCCTGCATGTCATTACTATTTATTTCTTTATCGCTTTGTTAAACAGGAAAACATAATCTTGTCCTTCTATAGAGTATTATGTGTGTAAACCTATTTTTTCATATTGCACAGCATTTTGTGTAACCAATGCCCCTACTCCATCTATATTATGCAACTGAACATTTGTATAATGCTTTCAATATTTCTGTGTGCTGAATTAGTGCCATATATCACTTGTATATTGTGTATGCTAGTTTTGCTAACGTTGTACAAATAAAGTATGGTTTAGTAACGATTCAGCAACATTTCTTAGTGAGTACGTTTACCTTATTCATGCGCTGCTGTTTTCTTATACTTGCTATAATTAATTTCTGTATACATATGTTATCACCACTGTCTACTAATGGACTCTAATACGATGGGTTCTAGTCCATCGGAACTGAATTCACGCATTGTAGACCAGCGCATATCACCCCTTGCTGTGCTTCACATTAATATGCAGTCTGCCTCCTAAAATACGAAGGGGAACCAAGATCAGAACTGGACGCTCCGATCACGGAGGAAGAGGTGTATGCCGCGGCACGAGCCTCACAGCGCAACACTGCTGCCGGGGCTGACAAAATCGCCAATGCCATGATTAGAAACCTGAGCCCGAAGCACATCCTGGACTTGACCGAATACCTAAACGAGGAACTCTGGAGCTAGGGCCACGTACCGAACGAATGGAAACACGCGGAAGTCGTGACCATTCCCTAACCAGGCAAGAAGCCCGCGATCGACGCCCTGTGTCCCATCTCGCTGACTTCGTGCCTCGGCAAGCTGTACGAGAGGGTCATCGGAGCCCGCCTCCAACACTACATAGAGGACGGTGACCTCTTCCCGCACGTCATGCTTGGCTTCAGGCGGGGACTTTCTGCGCAAGATGCTTTCCTAATCCTGAGGGAAGAAGTTCTCAAGGGTATCCCGAAGGGAGGTGAACAGCTCCTGCTCGCACTCGACCTGAAAGGGGCCTTCGATAACATCTCTAACGAGGCAATTCTCAAGGGACTGAACGACATTAGCTGCGGAGAGGCCATCTTTAATTACGCCAAATCGTTCCTGATGGGCCGGACGGCAACCATCTTAATAGGCCAGACTCGATCGGATAAGATCGACGTGCCGAACAAAGGAACGCCGCAAGGGGCGATAGTCTCCCCGATTCTCTTCAACATCGCGATGCTAGCGCTGACCAAATAGCTGCGGAAGATTCCAGACCTAGGTTACGCCCTATACGCAGACGACATCACGCTCTGGGCCACCAAGGGCTCCCTCGCGCGAAAAGAGGCGACCCTTCAGGAGGACGCGACGGCCGTGGAGAGATTTGCGGCAGAGAGCGGGATGCGTTGCGCGCCCGAGAAGTCCGAGGTGATCCGGGTGCACGGAGGAGGAATCTACAAGTGACCCGGCAATATCGAACTCTATCTGGAGGACCACAAGAGCACGGAAAGCAAAAAGACTAGGATTCTGGGTTTTTGGATCCAGAGCAACTTGAAAGCCTCCAACACCATCCAAACGCTAAGGTCCACCACCAACCAGATCTCGCCGATTATCAAACGAATAACAAGAAGCCGCAAGGGCATGCGAGAAGAGGACACGCTCCACCTCGTCCAGCCTCCGGTGAACAGCAGAATAATGCATAGCATGCCGTATCACTACGACTCGCTAAACAAACGCGGCCAAGAAAAAGTCGATGCAATCATCAGAGGCGCGGACAAAACGGCCCCGGGTCTCCCTTTTACCACCTCAAACGAGAAGTTAACGGCTCTCGGTATCCACAACACCTTCGCTCAGCTGTCAGACGCGGTTATGGCTTCGCAAAAAGCCAGACTACAGAAAACGGCGGAGGCAGAACCATTATCCACCGGACCGGAACGGCAACGAAGCTTCGTGCCCTCGATGGGCAATGATCACTCCCGCCCCAGGTCAGATGCAAGATCAAGGCGAACCCCATACCAAAGCACATGAGTCATGAACTCCATGAAGGACGACGCAAGGCGCGGGTCGACAGACAGCGCCGACAATTCAAGGGTAACCCGTACGTAACGTACGTCGACGTGGCGGCGTACCCTGCAGGGGGCCTCTTCGCGGTAGCCGCCGTGAACGGGAGAGACAACTCCTTGACCCTCGTGGCCTCCGTCAGGCCAGAGAGCCCAGATGCGGCTGAGACCACAGCCGCGGCGCTAGTAATAAAGCAACATGACAGGGTGGGCAGGGAAGTTCATGTCGTTACCGACTCGCAACAGGCCTGCCGTAACTTTACCAACGGACGAACACCGGTGCTGGCGGTTCAGATTCTAGGCCCGAGGCTGCAAGAATCCCATCAAATCACGTGGACGCCGGGCCACGCGGGACTGGAGGGGAACGAAAGGGCGAATGCCTTAGCTCGAGCGCTAATCAACCGAGCGGGGCAAAACCAATCGTCTCATCAATCCCACCCTTTACCTTCGTGCCCCTGCCATCAAATTACTGCGACCGACTCGAGATCCAGCGACTCAACCGCAGGATTTATCCTCCCCCTCACAAAAAGCTCAGCACTGAAGAGGCAATAGCCCTCAGACTTATCCAAACAAACACATTCCCAAACCTACGCAGATACAGCAAAATATACCTACAAACATATCGCGGCATCTGCTCCAGTGAGGCGACACACGCCCTACACTCTTTCACATCTCGTGGGGGTGCGGGGGCAAACATGAACATTTAAAGACGCCTAACACGTCATTTGAACGGTGGGAGGTACAGCTGACCGGCGATACCCTGGCGAGACAAGAAGCTCTCGTCCAGCGAGTACGTCGAGCAGCCATGGCCAATGGAGTCCTGGAATGAGGACACCATGCACCCACTCGTCCTCAAGATCAACGACCTCGATGGTCTAAATAAATGTTTTCTCTCTCTACAAAGAGGACAACCTCTTTGTTTTTCTTGTTGAGTTTAAATTCGATTTCTCCATAATTATGCTAACGGAAACATGGTACCATGATGACTCGGACGTCATTAATATTGTTACGGGGATGTTGGGAGTATAGACTGGATGTATTTACAATATATACACAAGTAGAGTTAATGCGGTCAAGATAGCTGACAAGCAAAACACGCAGCGGCCAGTGTCTCTCGATCTTCTTTTCTTTCCTCCTATCCTTCCGTAACAATATCGCAGGTTATAATCCAGGTTATTTAAATAGGGAAATAAGGACAGGAGGTGGCGTATATACGTATGTTAAACATGAGACGAGATACGAATGGCTTAACGAATGGTATCAATGCAAGAATGATATTGAAATTGTATATCCTTAAGTAGGAAAATGTGTGTTTGTTGCAGTGTACAGGCTAGGGCACTGCACGGGCTCGGGCTTACCCGAAAGCCTGGGCCCGGCCCGGCCCGTGGGCCGGGCCGGGCCGGGTAGAGGAGTTTTTTCACCGGCTCGGGCCGGGCTCGGGCACGGTGTGTGCTTTTTGACCCGGGCCCGGGCCGGGCTCGGGTTTTTTGATGCGGGCCCGCGCCGGGCTCGGGCTGTCTGCGAGTTCTTCTCAACTCTGAAAAACATGTATTTTTCGGTCTCGGGCCGGGTTCGGGCCGGTTTCGAGTCGGGCTCGGGCCGGGCTCGGGCTTAAGGTAAAGGGGAGGCGGGCCGGGCCGGGCGGGTAACGTAGATTATTTCCGGGCCCGGGCCGGGCCCGGGTCTCGCCATTAAAGTTTTGATCGGGCTCGGGCGGGCCGGCCAATGTAAAAACGGCCCCGGGCCGGGCCCGGGCCGCAAAAATCGGCCCGTGCAGTGCTCTAGTACAGACCACCCGATGGCAGCATAAACAATTTTATACAGTTTTTAGATAGCATACTTTCCTTTGTTAATAACAATAGATATAGACGATATATGACGCGTGTTGGAAGGTGACCTGAATATTGATATGTTAGCAAGCACAAATAAGCAAAAGGATCTTTCGGCACTTCTTGATTCGCACTTTTTATCGAATGTTATTGTCACTCATACTCGTATTACTGACTCGAGTGAAACATTAATAGACCTGTTCATAACAAACTTTCCCTTCGATTCCGTAGCTTCTGTCACAAATTGTACCGCTATCAGTGATCACCTACCTATTTATTTTATTGTACACCAATCCTGCTGCACACCCAGACAGGCTGCTTCGGGTACATGTTATAGAGCTGTAAATTTAAACTCTTTCGCGCTTTCGTGATGAAATTGGGCAAACGCAATGGGATGACTCATTCTCTATCTCCTGTTCTGACTTAGCTTACGACTATTTTATCGGAACAATCAGATCAGTTTATAATAAACATTTCCCACTTCACGTTTTTAAAAAAACCAAAGCGTTCCCGCAAACCTTAGATGACTACAGAGATTCTAAAAATGATGAAGGAGAAGGATAGGCTATATCATGCATTCTTAGTTAACCGAAATCCAGATGGCTTGAGGAATTTTTAAAAATATAGAAACTTGATCATTAGGTTACAACGGCAAGAAAAACGAAATTACTAATATACCATGTCCGAGGGCATCACAGATAATAAACAAATGTGGAATAAATTACACACCATCATATCTCCAGGTAGAGTAAGAAATAGTTTAGAAGAACTTGTAGTTGACAATGAAGTTATCAAAGGCATGGAGTTAGCCCACGAATTCAATGAATACTTTACATCTGTAACTGAGAGCTCACATAAAGATAGCGCCTTGATTACTTACCCGTGCCGCTCAAGGAATCAATATTTCTTTGCCCAACTGATGAAAATGAAGCATTAAGAGTATTTAGAAACCTTAAGATGAGTAAGAGCGAGGATATATATGGTCTAAAATGGAGCCGATTAAATATAATAGTGTTCTTACTAGCTCTTGTGTGACACATATTTACAACCTTTCTTTACAAACCGGCATTTTCCCACAGAATATCAAGAATGCTAAGGTGACGGTAATATACAAAATTGGAGATAAAAACATTCTCGGTAATTATAGATGTATTTCGATCCTTCCCCTATTCTCCAAGGGACTTGAAAAAATTATTCATCTTAGACTGTCAAACTTTTTTGACCAAAATTCCATCATAACAAAATCGCAATATTGATTTAGATCAGGTTTTTCAACAGAAAGTGCTCTACTGTTTCAAAAAGAATTGATTCTTAAAAATGTTGAAGCCAAAAATTCACACTTGGCATATTTTAGTTATGTCCAAGGCCTCTGATAAAATTATCCATGAAACATTAATAGGAAAGCTACAGTGTTATGGAGTTCGTGGCGTTGCCCTCAATCTAATTCGAAACTACATAGCAAACAGACATCAATGTGAATCGATAAGCGAACCCTGTCTTCTATGCAACCTGTTAAATACGGATTTCCCCAAGGAAGCATATTGGGGCCGCTTTTGTTTATTATATTTATCTGTGATATTGTAAATGTTGACCCTTCAGCCCCACACATAATCTATGCTGTTGATACAATTCTTTTCTTTTCAGGAACAAATATACATGATCTCGTGAATCGAGCTAACTTGATATTAGAAAAAATATGCGGCTGGACACTTAAAAATTCTTTACAACTACCCAAAAACTAAAGCTTTTTTTTTCACTCCAAATCCCCGCTTCATGAGCTCACTAATTCTTATAATCTCATGTTGAATAATACCAAAATTGAATTTTCTTCTACAGCAAAATCTCTAGGTGTAATTTTTCACGAATATATGAAATGGGATCTCCATACGGAACTTTTACAAAACAAGCTTTGCAAGGTCTTGGGCGTACTGAGAAAATGCCAGCGTATATTGCCAGTTTCTCAAAAGCTTTCGATATTTAAGGCACTCTTCTCATCAGATCTGCGCTATTGGAACTTAATTATGGGTAACGGAACTCATCAATCCATAAATAACCTTTTTATCCTACAAAAAAGTCCGTACGTTCTGTTGCAAACCTACGATATAATGCACAAACTTCACAACTATTCGTTAAATATAATGTAATTAAATTAAACGTGCTACATTATTACACTTTATTACTTTCCTTTAGATGTGATACTGTGAAAAATCGCGGTTATATACATAGTGTACCTAACTTGCAACTAAATCCTTCTTCGCGGCTAAACAGACACTTGGAATAATAGTATGTGCCAAGGCCGCGCACAAAATATGGCTTTCAAACATTAAGTTATTGCTTGCCGAAGACATTAAATAATTTCAAGATTTCTTAAGAAAATGTTCGCACACTATGTAACACTTCTGTTTTAAGCATGCTGTGTTAAATATGTTCATAGTTAAATTTCACTTGTAAATTATGTTTTCTGTGGATATCATGTATTTTCTCATTTGACACCGACGTTGAAATGTATTTTTCTTTTACTGCCATGCTGCCATAGTGAACCGGGGACGTGGTGCTAGTCAAGCTGTTTTTAATGCTGCTTTTTGTTTCCCTCGTCCCAACCACTTATGTGAAACTCCATGTGTGTGGTAAAATAAATGAACTTGAACGCTACCCATGAGAGCCTGGTACCCCTCTCGTAACAGTGGATGGCATCTGCGGGATGGCAGTGGACCTTGCAACTTGCGCCAACTGAACCAACGAGGTGCGTGGACCTCGCAAGGAAGCCCGTGACTGCAGCTACGTGAATATCGGACTTTTCCCCTTTGAGATTTGCCAGGCTTTTGAGATTAGCGTTAAAGCTTGAAGCTGGCAGGTTGTTTTTTTCAATAATTAGCCTTTTGCATTGTCGCACTTGCTGAGAGGTGATAACGAATAGAGAGAAGGGCTCAGTGGCCGAGTTGGTCATGAAACTTAATTCTGTGTGCAAGCCTGAATTGTTATTGCTATGTGCAGAATTGGGGGTGGAAGCGGCTAACGCCATGCGCAAGCCGCAAATCATAGTCTTTACTTGCATTCGAAGCAGATGATAGTGAGCTCATAGAATTTTGGGAAGTTATCAAAGAGCGGGAGGTAAACGAAGAAAAGAGGCATGTTGATGAGGAAGAAAAACAATTCAGCGAGCTCGAATTAAAGCGCTTAGAGCTAGAATTGCAGAAAGCGAAGGCGACGATCGTTGAAACGCAATCCCCAGCCGCAGAAGCTTGAGAAACGTTTAGTAAGAGGATTTGATGCAGCATTGCCAGGTAGAAGAGGAGATTGGAATGTTTCTCGTAAACTTTGAAAGGACGTACCAAATAATGCAGTTCCCTAAAGCGTCGTAGGCCACACCGCTTGTTGACCGCATTGCCGTGTAACGTAGCAGACGAGATGGGGAGACTTAGCGCGGTGTAGTATGACGATTACGATGTTGTAAAATCCAGTCTTCTGAAAAGGTACCGCTTGTCTCGAGAAGCGTTTCCGCAGTGGTTTAGAAAAGCCACAAAGTTGAAAGACGAGTCGTACGTTGAGTTCGGATACGACTTAAAGCTCAACTTTGTGGAATAGCTTAAGAGCGCGAAAGTCTACGGATACATGGCGAAGGTATAGTGGAGTGCTTGTGCCTAGAGCAGTTTTACAACACGATCTTCGACCGAATGCACTTATAAATCCTCTAGTGGCCCGACGTGACCACAGTTGAAAAAGCGGCGGAGCTCGCCGAGGATTCACGCCATGTATCGCATCGAAGTGAAGGGCAGACGCATGGCGCGTTTCCAAAGCAAGGCGCGTTGAATAGAACCGCAGAAGTTTTCAGACGCAACGAGAACATGAAAGGCGCAGAAGTGGAGAAAGATGTCGCCCAGAGGCACAGAAGCTGATAACATGCTATAAGTGTCATAAAACGGGACACATTGCCTCTGGTTGCAGAAATCAGCGCATTTTATTCTCTTGTGTCAGTGGCGACGACGAGAACTTAGCACTGCTTAAGCCGTTCATGAAAGAATTTACGGTAAACGGAAAGCGCTGTAGGGTTCTCCGAGATTCCGCAGCCACCATGGATGTCGTTCCTCAGCTTTACGTCAAGGCGAAGGATTTCACTGGCGAATGTGGATGGATACAGCAGGTGGTGCAGGAAGACAGCGTTTGCCTACCTCTCACTCGCGTCCATATCGAGGGGCCTTAGCAGCACTCGCTACTGAGGTTGCGGTTTCGGCCAGACTTTCAAAGGAGTACCCCTACCTATTTTCCAATAAATCAGATATGCTTCTGACCGTAATGGGAACTAGCTTTGGAGAGCGAGAGGTATGCGCGCTTACCCGTTCAAAGGCACGAGAACTCGCTACGCAGCTGAAGTATGATGCGCATGCCTCGACAGATGCGTGCGAGACACCCGAGCCGAACGCGGACGAGCTTACGCGTGATAGCGTACGTTGCCGATCCAGATGATAGTATACGGAAGTCGCGTCTCCGCAAGGAAAGGAAAATGAGATGGTGCAAGGAGAGCTTGGCGTTTCCTCGCCGCCGTCGTGTCGTAGCCTGGAACACTTGCTCTCGGTTGACGAGGCTCAGTTTCTGAAAGATCAGGGAGTCAGACGGAACCATTAGCAAGTTGCAGGACTCTGTGCAGGAAGGAATTTCTAGAAATAATGTAGTTCTGCACAAGAGAAATGGCCTTTTGTTCCACCAGTATAGAGATAGGTGAGGTGTCATCTTGGACCAACTCATAATGCCTACAAGATACAGACGGGATTTGCTCGAGCGTTGCCATTGTCGTGGTTTGTCTGGACATTTAGTCATAAAGAAAAGCAAGACGCACCTACTTCAGGAGTTTTATTGGCCGGGTTGCTTAAGGGACATAAAGGACTTCATGCAATTCTGCGACAGTTGTTAACGCGTGGACAAGCCGCACGACAAACGCAAAGTTCCGATAATCACGGAACCATTGAGGATGTTTTGGTCTCAAAAATGCGCCGTATAGCTTCCTCAGTGTTATGAGCCAAGTGCTGCGCGGTATGGAAAACTTTGCTGTGCCTTACCTAGATGACGTTGCCGTGATTTCCGATAGCTGGGAAGAGCAACTAGTTCATCTAAGGAGCGTGTTTTCCAGGGTGAGAGACACTGTACTTAGGATTAAAGCTGAAAAATGTCAGCTAGGTTGCCAGGAGGTCAACTACCTGGGGCACGTTGTAGGAAATGGTATCCGCAGACCCTCTGAGGCGAAGTTTGCGGCTATCTCGTCATACGCACAGCTGAAAACTAAGAGCGCCATTAGTCCATTTCTAGGCCTCAAAGGACATTACAGGCAGTATATACTGCAATATAGTGAAATATCTTGTTCTCTCACCGACGCTTTGCGCAAAAACCAGCCGGAACAAGTTGTGTGGAACGATGCAAAAGAGAACGTGCTGTAGTCACTCAAGAAAGCGCTTATGAGTAATACGGTTTTAAGCTCCTCGAACTATAACAATTAGTTTATAATAATGTCGCGGTACAACGCGAACAGAAGACAGAGAGACGTTTTTCAAGAAAAGCAGGACAACCTGTTCAAACAAACAGAACAGGGACACGTCTTCTTCGTCCTCGAAGAATCCCACTGACCGACTAGTTGGAGTGCGCTAATGCCCTCATCGTCGTTGTCGTCTGCCTAGAGCACACGCGTCCTTTGTGCCTCCCTAAAAGAGCATCATCCCGATGCTAGACCAGAAATGGCCCTTGCGGAAGTGAGGGTCTCTCGCATGGTCATTCGCTCACATACGGCTTCATGTGTACAACATGCACAAGTTCAGGACGGTGCGGGCGGCGCCGCGTACAGTTGCGACTATCGGGGACGAATCTGCCACCGACTTCATAGCTTACGGTTCTACGTTGAGCGTCATAGCGGCGTGCGTCGTAGTCTTGCTGCTGGCAGATCCGCAAGCGTGCGTAAACACATCGGCGTCCGTGTCAGTGTCGTCAAATTCGAGTGGAAGCATTGCATCCAATATCGTTCGTACATCCCGGCTGTGAGCGAGGCTGAGCGGAGTCATGCTCGTCGTCTCTTGTTTCGCCATGTTGTACGCAAACTTGATATAAGGGGGGATGTCGACATCCACGTACATTGAAAGCATGTATTCAGTTGTTTTGTTTAGGCGCTCTGTCAGTCTGTTTGTTTGTGGATGGTAGGCGGTTGACTTCCGATGAGCCGTTCTACTTAGCAACACGACGTGATCTAAAAGTGCAGCCGTGAATGCGGTTCCTCGGTCGGTTATTACGACGCGCGGTGCGCCGTGTCGCAGCACAACATACTCAATGAAAAAGCGTGCCACCTCGGCTGCTGTGCCTCTCTGGATTGCCTTTGTTTTAGCGTAACGTGTCAGATAGTCAGTTGCGACGAGAACAAAGCGATTACCTACACTAGAAGTAGGAAGTGGGACCAAAATATCCATACCGATTTGATCAAGTTGTGTTCGAGAAACCTGGACTGGTTGTGGGAGGCCGGCTGGTTTCCTCGGAGGCGGCTTGCGCCTCTGGCAGCCGAGACTAGTGCGAACGTGATGTTTCACGGCGATGGTAAGTTTCGGCGAGTACTAGCTTTGCCGCACTTTGCCCAATGTTCGCGTGTAGCCTAAGTGACTCAAAGTCACTTCGTTGTGACAGGCTTGAATTACTTCCGAACGAAGAGCTGCAGGAATGATGAGCAGGTAGGGGGACCCAGTGGAAGAAAAGTTTCTTTTGTAAAGGACTTTGGCCCGTAAACAAAACGAGGACAATCCTCTTGCGAAAACTCTAGGTGCTTTCGCAGATCTTCCCTCTAAGTAATTGATTAGTACAAGCAACTCAGGGTAGTACCGTTGTTGTTGAGCGATGGCGGATGTGTCCAGAACACAAGGAAATGCTGTTTCTTCTTTATTGAGTGGAGAATCTGACTCTATCGGCGATCGAGACAGGCAATCAGCATCCGTATGTTGCTTCCCCGATTTGTACATGACTGTCATGTCGAATTTTTGCAGCCTTAAAGGGACGCTAAAGAGAAACAGGGATTTCAGCTGGAATAAAAGAGGGACCTTCAGGAATGCATGCAGTTTTTGTTGGGTGCAAAAATATAATTTATTAGCGGAGAAATTCGTAAACAAAGACCAAATATCTCTGCCTCAATTTCTCTCACCCAAGATTCGGCGCTGAAACAGTGTCGTCACGGATTTCATTGCTCTCAGCGAACCAGAGGGCGCCATGATACGTCACCGCTTGTGTAAACGGCCGAGGCACTCGCTCCATCATAGACTGCATCATGCATGGCCGCTGCGTTTGCGTTCGCTGCGACTTTTGCTTAGGTGTTCGGTGGCCGCGATGGATACCGTTGCTGACGCTGAACCTTGCAACAAAGAGCTCGCCAGGGAAGCAGGACTGCATTTGAGCGACTTCAGCGAAACGGAGCACGAAATGATCCTCCGTGCTCGCGCCGTAGGTGTTTCCGCATACGATGGCGGTGAGCAGCCGGCCGCGCCGACGAAAACCGAAGCCTAGTTTTCGTCGACACGACGCGACTGGTCCGCCAGTCGACGATGTTCCCAACAGAACAAGCGTAGAAAGTTGCGCGCGTACTCGGCATGGTTTTTTTCGTGTCTTTTTTTAATGACATTCAGCACTCACCGAGCCGCCAGTTTGCTGCTGCAGGGACATCAGTAGGGGATTTGATAAAGGCGACATTGATGGGACAGCTGCTGGAGAAAGAACTGGCCTCTGGGGCACGCCAAGATACTTTCTGAGGGCAGGATTATATACATAATGCGAGGGCGAGAAATGCAGAGAGCACACCATCGGTTTCTCTGGCTCTGTTGCCGTTTTATCATCGGCAGAGCATTGAGCCATTGCGAACGCCGGGACTCATCGCGCGGCACCGGACACAGTCGGGTCAACACTGCCGCTGCCCCTGAGCAAGCATCTTGCACCGTTTATATAGCCCTGAACACTACACACACGAGGCATTTTCTGGATGTTTCCCGCGAAGTCAACGTTTTTCGAGCCACGCAACACGCAACCAAACACTGTAGAGCGGAACAGGCGCGCGCGATGATGCATGGAGCAAAAACGAAACTACGAAACTATCATGACCGCATGTAGCGCCACGCCATTTTTTCTTATTATTTATTTAATTTTGCGCTAAACTTGTACGTCTTCGCTTGAAACGGCTTAAAAAAGTTGGCAAATGCTGTTTATGGACGTTTAAGGTGTGCTTCAGTTTTTTTTTTTTTATTAACAGCGATAAATCGCTCTCGACCAATCGCGGCTGGGCTGCGTTTGTGATCTCCGACGTCACGAACGTGTAGTGCGGGGGATTCGTAGGGGCGTCAGCACCTATCCTTGAGTTTTTCGCGATTTTCTGGCTTATTAAACCTCAGTTCGCAGTAAGAATGGTATGTCTGTGATCGTGATAGGATAATCTAGCATTAAAACTTTCGGTTTCTCTTTTGTGTCCCTTTAAACTTCAACGCGCCAATCGTCCAGAAGGATCTTTAAGGTTCGTCAACGAACACAGTGAATGGTGGTCGCTGAGAACTTTGAAAGGGCGGCCATACAAATATGGGCGAAATTTCATAACCGCCCATACCAAGGCGAGGCATTCTTTCTCAGTTGTGGAATAATTTGCCTCAGTGCGTGAGAGTGTTCTGCTCGCGTAGGCAGTCACTCTTTCCGTGTGATTTCTCTGACCTCAAATCTCGTAAAGTTAATCGAGAGAGTTCTGTATGGTCACATCGATAGGTGGATAGGCGAGAACCAAATATTGAGTGATTCTCAAATAGGATTCATGCCCGGCTGCTCAATTTGGTGTGCTCAGGTTGACTTGGAGAGTAGAATTCAACTCACTCGCCGCTACAACCAGTACGCGGTCTAGTGACATTAGACATTGCGAAGGCGTATGACAGTGTCGATCACAGTACTTTAATCAACAGACTAGAAAGTGTGAATCTCCCACAGTATATAATCGCATGGATTCAAAATTTTCTAAGCGGACGCACATTTTATTGCTATCAAAACGGTGTTTCTTCTCACAGTTACAAACAGACAAGGGGCGTTCTGGCCGGACACAGAGCCCGCCCGGTAGAAGAGTTCCGCGCGAACTTCCACGAGGAATTTCTTCCTGCCAACTACGAGTGGCCTTTGAGGAGAGAGTTGGAGTTGCGTACCCAGCATCCGGACGAGTCCCTGCTGGAGCATGTTGGAGCGATGGACGAACTTTATCGTCTCGCGAGCCTTCTCGCCACCGACGCCGAGAAAGTCGAGCACGTCACACGGCAAGCGCACTCGACTTTCGCGGCCTACTTTAGGGGATGTAGGTTCAGAGACCTAGATGAGCTCGCCGCCGAAGCAAAGCGCATCTAAGGGGACATCCTCGCGGCACGAGCATACCGTCCGCCTCCACATGCCGTGCTGTCACTCGAGCCTCGCTACGCGTGGAACGGCGGAGGGATCGCTTCACATTCCCCTAGCGTCGACGCGTCGGCATCGTTCGCCGACGAGCAGGTCCAGCGTAAAAACCCTATATATAAAAAATAGCGCCATCCGCTTCCCTCCTCCTCCGTTCCGCTGTCGCGCTCGGCGCGGCCAGCGTAAAACCCCTATATATATGGGCTTTAGGCCAGCGAGATCGAGGCGCGATATCGACAGTGGCGCCGCGTACGTCGGGCCTGCCGTGGCAGACGACAGCTAACGCGCTACCAGAGGAAATCCGCGGAAAACTTGGATCGCGCCCTGCGGAGCAGTTATTGAGGTGCGATTTTGCTTCGTCAGTCAGTAACTGGCCTTAATAATGCCGTTTTGGAAGTAGCAACGCGACGATGCGAGACGGCGCAAATACCAAGTGTGCAGCAAGCGTTTGCGCTCGCCGGATGGTAAACAAAAAAAATGTCACAGTTTCGCCCTAAGCGCGAAGCAATGAATGCGATAGCAACACAGCAATGTCATACGAAGTAAGGTTCGCGGCTTTGGTAGCAATATGAATTGTAGTAAACATGAGCTGATTAAGTAAGGAGGTGTGCTGCGGCGTAAGTAGACCGTCTTGAAGAGAGACTCGATGACCACGAGAAGGCGCGTGTGAAACGGTGGTGTTGATGAGAAGCGCTTCCCGTGGGCAGCGCGTGCGAAGGGACACACCTGTAGCGCTGCACTGCCGATCCGGGCAGCATTGCATGTGTAGCGTGCGTTGGAAAATGGGGCCCGACTATTACTAACTGAATGAACAAGCGTGGTGTGAGCGCGCACAAACAAACATCAATAGATCACACTGAATGACTGCAGACAACGACTGTCAAAACGCTGGCAGCAAGCGCATACGCCGCAGCGGGCGAAGGTACGTGCGGTCTATCGCTTCAACGGAAACTGAGCGGCGAATGCACAGCGCATAAAGGTCAGAGCTGTGTGGAGACAAGAGACGGCGCGGGCGAGCGACGAGCGCGGTTGTTGGCAGAGTAGAAGTGCGCCCCCCCCCCCTCCCGCTCCCTCCGGCGCTGGCTTCCCGCTTCCTTGCTTGCGCGTGGGAGATTGAGTGCGTTCGCTCTCCGTGATATAGCGCGCGTCCCCGCACGCTTCCGCTCGGGCATACGGCGCGCGGCGAAGATTTCATTTATACGGAACCTCACGGCGACGGCGACGACGACGGTAACGACGATGACGACGGCGATGTCGACGGCAGAAATCCGGTTGAAGTGTCCATATAATTGATATCGCAATAAAAAGCATTTAGCCCGCGCCTTGTCGATTGCGGCAACTTCAGGCGCAGCAGCATGCCATCACAACGAAGTTCTTGTCCCTAACACGTTTGATCCCTTTGTGCGTACAGCACTTTCATCGCACAGGCCCGAGAATGGCGGTCGGAGCGCGCTGGAAAGAAAAAAAAATATACAGAAGCGCAACGCGTGCTTCCACGTGACACGGATTGGCCACTGGGGGAGCGGAGAAGGCTGGGGCGACAGGAGGCGGCGAGGAGGAACCGCCGGCGTGAGCGCGGTGGCGGCATCATCTAAGAATGGCGCTACATTTTATATAGAGGGGTTTTAGTCCAGCGTGGTTGTGAATTATCCGACCGCGCTTTGGACGCTTTGGACCCGTACGCCTACGCGCTGATAACAGCACAGCATAACGCGGCACGCAGTGCGCCGCGGCAGGAACTTGCGACTAATGCGAGAACGGAGGAGCGGCACATGCCGACCGCCGAGCGTGGAAGCTACGGCCCGCCGGATTGGAGCGACGGGCGCCCATGCCACCGAGGCTTCAGTGGCCGTTGCTACCAGTTCGACGGACTGGGGCACATCGCCCGTGACTGCGGAAGCACGCCGGGCCGAGGTCGAGCACGTGTCTCGGGAAACGGGCAAGGCCGCCAGTGATCCACTTTGGGTCCCAGGCGGCGATCTCGAACACAACCGGTGATAGCTAAAGACCCTATATAGTGATAGCGGGTGATTTGCGCCTTTGGCTTGTCGCGTAGGAGATGTAGCGGACTCGTAGGCGCCGTTCATCGAGATAACGATAGCCCGAAAGAAGTTTGCTGCATTATTGGATACTGGGGCAAGCGCTTCTTTACTTGGTAACGAAGTGTTACATCATCTCCACCAGAACAATATCCGCTAAAGAGATAGTGACACCACTTTCCGCCTTGCTTCCGGCACAGCACAATCGAGCGGTGCTGCTAGGCTAGTTATCCGTTGGGAGAGACGCGTCAGGCGACAACGCCTCGTACATCTTCCCGGTCTGTCAGTGCCTGTAATTTTAGGTCGAGACTTTCTCGCCAAGTCGGGTATATTGATAGACATCGGCAGCGGAGGTTACCAAGAGAACGGAACGGGTACTTTGAGGCGTTTCGCAAAAGCGCCCGTGCCAGAGGAGACATGCCAGTCTCCGGACGCGGCGCGAGCGAGCCACACCCAGCCACAGCCGAGCGAACGAACAGTAATCGGTGAAGGCGATGAAAGCAAAGGAGAGACGGTGGCACAACATTGTGCCGCGTTGTTGCAAGGGGCAGCGCACCCCTTTTGTCAGAGGTCAACAGCCTGTCGGAGAGAGAAATGGCACGACGGTCATCGCTGTTGTGCGATTACGACGCGATTTTCACGGACCGTCCGGGCCGCAATACGCTAGTCAGGCACCGAATAGACACGGGTGACGCTGCGCCGTGGAAATTTAATCCTCGGCCGATAAGCTTGACTAAGCGGAAAGCACTTGACAGCGCCTCAAACGAACTCATCGACACAGGCGTTGTAGAAAGGTTGAACAGGCCCGTGGGGCTTCCCGGTAGTTCTAGTCCCGAAGAAGGACGATACTTATCGCCTTTGTGTAGACTACCGCAGGCTGAATGAGGTTACGAAGAAGAATGCGTACCCTCTACCCTCCATGTCCTCTCTGGTATGTAACCTTGGTGGGCCGAAGTACTTTACGAAGATCGATGCTAGTCGTGGATATTTTCAGGTCGAAATGGACGAGCGTGACAAAGAGAAAACGGCTTTCACCTGTCACCGCGGGCTCTTTCAATTCAAAAGAATGTCTGTTGGCTTAGTCGGAGCTCCCGCTACTTATGAGAGGTTGATGGACCGAGCTCTACGAGATGCGAAGTGGCAACATGCTCTCGCATATCTCGACGACATAGTGGTTTATTGAAAAACATTCGGCGAGCACTTGCGCCAGTTTAGAGACGTCCTAGACAGGCTGAGGTCCGCGGGTATCACGCTGAACTCGAGTAAAGCTCAGATAGCTGCGACCAGAATAAGGCTGTTGGGTTTCATGCTGGACAACGGCCGCATTCTGCTGAGTGAGGATGAGCTCGAGGCTATACTGAGTGTGATGATTATGGACGTTCGTCGCTTGCTTGTGTGTCTTGAGACGAGAAAAGATGCACAAGAAACGCTAGTAGGCAAAAAAATGTTTTTCTTTCAAACTCACGATGGGCAAGGAAAGGAAATGAAAAGAAAACAATGTCACCGAAAAGTTTCACACGCACTCCTACGTACGCGACACTCAGTCCTACACCACCGTTCGGCGCGTCAAGAATTCCGAAAAACCATCTTTCGGTTTGGGACGTGACGACTTGCTTGCCGTTGGCGCGGTACGGTCGCCGAGGCGAGCCGAGGCATAGGTGGCACGGTTGCTGCTGCTGGAACCGTCGCCGGCACACGGCTGCGCTACCGTGTGCGGCGCCTGGCTATGTTGAGGACACCACTGCGATGTCCGGCCGCAACTCACGAGGACCGCGACCCAGGGTCGACCCACGCGGACAGCACCTCGGTAGGCCTCCTCCAAGACCAGCCCTCAGCAACTGCGCCCTGGCAGGAGCCGCTCAGCAGGCCTCGTCCTTGGTCCCGGAACAGGCCTCCGCATCTGGCCCGGGTAGGCACGCCACTCGACCGCAGCAGGAACCACGGCCCGAGCTCTTGTTCCCGAGCGTCGCACCCGATCTGCTGCCACCGTGGCTTCGCCGCTTGACCTCCTCCGCACGTTCGCCACGTAGCACTTCTTTTTCTTCGTTGTGTTCTTTTTTTTTCTTCCAGCTCCCGTGCCAAATGCCGTCAGCTCGCCTTCTTCACTTCGGTATGCACTTCGACTGAGTCCACAAGTCGTACACGTAAAACATTATAAAAAAGGAATATTGTGTCCTTTCCCCACAATATCCCCCCGCTCAAGAAAGTTGTTAAAAAAAACAACTTTTAGAAAAAAATTTTTAAAAAATACACACATGAGTTCATTTGTAAACGATGAAACGAAAAGGATGAGAAGTCCAGAAGTCAAACGCGTCTGAGGTAGTCGACACCTATGTTTTCGGCGCCCTTAATGTATTCAGCCACGAAGTCGTATTCGGTTAGCAAGAGACTCCAGCGGAACACTCAGCTATTCATATGTTTGGCAGAGTTTATGTAAGCGAGAAGCTGGTGGTCCGTACACATGAAACAGGTACACATGAAACTTTTGAATAGCCTACACAAGTGTCAGGGCTTCTCTCTCGATAGTTGAGTAGCGCGTTTCCCGTGCGAGGAGTTTACGGCTGGCATAGGCTACTGGATGTAGCACCCCGTCGTGACGCTGCAGTAAAACGGCGCCAATACTGGACGAAGATGCGTCCGTGCGTAATATGAAGGGCTCTTGTAAGTCCGGTGATCGTAAAACCGAACTAGACGATAGCAGGCGACGCAATGTTTCAAAAGAATGTTGCTGACATTCTTCCCACGTGACCCTGTTGTGACCTCGCTTCTTGGTTATTTTCCGTTTGTGTAGACCAACAAAAGGTATTTCTTTCTCTTGTGCGGTGTCCGTTTGAACAGTAACTGCGGCGTGTTGCAGGACGTCAGCCGTGGACTCCCTTTCCTCGTATTTCTTTAGGAGGTTTATATGAAATAGACTCATGCGACCTCCGAGGTCTATCAAATAGTCATAGTCATTCCGTTTTTCGATGACTGTGAAAGGCCCCTTCCATGTCAGCATCAGCTTGTTCCTATCTGATGGTAGGAGCAGCAATACCTTGTCACCTGGTGATAGCTGTCGAACACTCGTTTTTTTATCCTAATACTTCTTTTGTATGACTTTGGTCTTCTGTAGTTCTTCATGGGCTACCTTGCAGGTGTTTTGCAGGCGCTCCTGGAGCTCTACAACGTATCCATAAGTTGTCTTCGTTTCCGCATCGACGTTATCGCCTGTCCACAGTTCCTTCAGAATGGACATCGGTCCCCGGACGAATCGACCGTAAAGGAGGTCGAATGGCGAGAATCCAAGGCTTGCTTGGGGAACTTCACGGTATGCGAAAAGCAAGGGATCCAGGTATCTATCCCATTGTTTAGGGCATTCTTGGCACATGCGGCGGACCATTTGCTTGAGAGTTCCATTGAACCTTTCCACCAGTCCGTTTGCCATGGGATGATAGGGAGTTGTATATAGGATGTTGACGAAATGAAATTAGTCGCCCGAGTGCTTGCATAAGGTTGGATGTGAACGACTTTCCACGGTCGTTCACTATTTCACGTGGGACTCCAACCCGGGAAAACATTTCTAACAGTGCTTCTGCCACCCGCTCGGTCTCAATGCTCGGCTGTGCTACCGCGTCTGGATAACGCGTAGCAAAGTCCACCATCGTTAGCACGTATCTGTTTCCCTTAGCTGAAGTTGGGGACAGGGGGCCAATAATGTCGAGGGCGACCCGTTGAAATGGTGTGTCAATGATGGGCATATTCCCCAAAGGGATTCGACCAACGAGGTGTTTTGGTACTGTCCTTTGACATATGTCACACGACTTTACAAAACGTGTGACCTCCGCCTGTACACCAGGCCAATAAAATTCTTCAAGGACACGGTCTGCAGTCCTTCTTTGCCCCTGATGACCAGACAGAAGACCTTCATTTGCCATTTTCATCACTGTGTTCCGGAGATCCTTGGGGACCACAAGTTGCTCCAAGTCTCGCCGTTCTACAGTGTGGTATCGCCGGAAGAGAACATCACGTATCAGCACAAACTCTATGACTGCTAGTTTCTTGGATGTGGTTTTCTTCCCCAACGCTGCGAAACAAGTTTCTAGCGTGTGATCGGTGCACTGTAATTTCCGCAGCTCTTTAGAGCTGATGTCCAATGGGTTAATCCATGGAATTGACAGCTCTCTTTGTTGCTTGTCTTCTTTTCCTACAGCTGCTGACACATTCTGTTTCCGTCCTCTATTCGGTGAAGTTATGCGTTCACTTTTGTCTTGATGGTTAACCTGATCCGTGCGGACCAGTGCGGGCCAAGGTCGCTGTGCCGGCTTCGGGATATGGGGTGTATCTGAAATTACTGCGGTAACGTTGCCTAGCACAACTTCATATAAAGGGTTCTCCATGCAAACAGCAAGAACCTGTCCCTTGAAAAACGGAGAATCAATACACACTTCTGCTTCCGGTAAACTCTTTGTAGACTGATCCAATAACCGGATAGTGCGGATGCTACCAGTTAGTTTGGAGTCGGGAACCAACGACCGTTCCACCACACCTGTATTGCATCCGGTATCCTGTAATATGGTAACTAATTTTCCTTCCAGGTAGCCCTTTGCTGTCGGCATCTGCTTCAACCCGCCATCACAAGTCGCATTGCTTTGTGTACAGTCGCAAATGTCATGACTCTGGGTTGCCATTTTCTTTTCATGTCCAGGTTCCACTAACTCTTCATGCTGCGCTTTCTCGGATCCTAAGAGAGAGCATGATGCTTCCCTTTGTTTTCCAGAGTCAGAGGGGCAACTATCGGATCTGTGTCCTGTCTTCTTGCACGTCCAGCACTGTGGCGACTTCGGTGCTCGGGACTTGGTCCAGTAATGCGCAGCTCTGTGGCCCTGCCTGTTGCACAGAAAGCAAAGCAGTTTTCCTTTGCTTTCGTTTGTAGTGCCCACTTTACCAGTGACCATAGACTTCCCTTTTTCTTCTTTACCCTTAGTGAGATTCACGATTCCCTGGGCTTCCAAGTACTGGTCTGCTGTCGTTGCCAGCGTTTCCAGATTACGACATCCTCTTTCCTTCAGAAAGATAGCCAACTTTTCGTCGCACCGTCTTATAAACTGTTCGGACACCATCTTTTCTCGTAGAGATTCATAAGTCTTCGACGACTTCGCTAGCTCATGCCAATGGTCGAAGTATCCCAAGAGGCGCCCTGCGAACTGTCGTCCTGTCTCAGCATTTTCGGGCCGGGCATCCCGAAACTTCACGCAGGTATCCCTCTTCTGTGTAACCGAACCGCTGTAGCAGCGTCTGCTTCAGCTTTGCGTAGTCCGTAGAGTCTTCAGCAGACATGCGTCCTACCACCGTTAATGCTTCTCCCATGAGACACAAACTTAGCGACAAGGCCCACTTATCTGTTGGCCAACCTTGACTTGTGGCCTCCCTCTCAAATCTCTGTATGTAGGCATCCAATTCTGCTCTACCCTCATTATAGGGTGGAATCATCTTGTGCGGGCTGCGAAAACTCTGACCACCACCTGTGCCGTCGCCTACAGAACTCATATTCGGACGTTGAGCCTCTGCAGCTCGACGTCGCTCCTCAAGGAGGGCTCGTTCAGCCTCCATGCGAGCTAGCTCGCGCTCATCATCTGCCTGTGCTGTAATGCGCATATCTTCTCGTTCTTTCGCTCTTTGGTCCCTCATTTCCTTCTGCTCAGCGCTCACCCATGCCTGTAACGCCTCTCCACTCAGCCCCATCTCCTTCCCTAGCTCCACTAGCGTTCTCTTCTCGTCCATTCTCGTCTATTGCACACAAACAACGTGAGGCTCTAAGATAGAAAGAGAGCTTCGTGTTCGCGGACGCCAGAAATTGTGATGATTATGGACGTTCGTCACTTGTTTGTGTGTCTTAAGACGAGAAAAGATGCACAAGAAACGCTTCTTTCTAACACACGATGGGCAAGGAAAGGAAATGAAAAGAAAACAAAACAATATCACCGAAAACTTTCACGGGCACTCCTACGTACGCGACACTCAGTCCTACACCCCCGTTCGGCGCGTCAAGAATTCCAAAAAAAAAACATCTTTCGGTTTGGGACGTGACGACTCGCTTGTCGTTGCCGCGGTACGGTCGTCGAGGCGAGCCGAGGCAGAGGTGCCTATTTATATCAGAGGCTCCGGCAACAGTCACCAACGCCGCACGCATTTTGAGCGAAGGCGGGCAAAACGCCGACGGCGTCGACAACAGTTCTGCGTGTTGCCGGTGCTGCTGCATGTCCAAGTTTATACAGCTGATAAAGCTGCTATCATTATACTCCGTATAGCTCTCTTCAAATTTGCTATCGCAATTGATGCTTCACCTTTCAAGTGAAACTGCGACAACTTTTTCTTCCAGCTCCCGTGCCACCTGCCCTCAGCTCGCCTTCTTCACTTCGGTATGCACTTCGACTGAGTCCACAAGTCGCGGCGTACACGTAAAAAAATTATAAAAAAGGAATATGGTGTCCTTTCGCCACACTGAGGTACCCATCGCCGAAAGATATCGGTGAATTGAGACGCTTTCTGCGATTGGTGAACTTTCATCGCCAATTCATTCCAGACAGCGCTGGCAGTGCAAGCGCCTTTAACGAAGCTCTTGGGGAAAGACGAGCGTTGGACTTGGGGTCAAGAGCAGGAGGCGGCACTGCGCGGCCTCACAAAGGTCCTCGCTGACACGGCAGAGTTGCAGCTGCCCAACTTGAATAGGGAGTTTGTGATTCAAACAGAGGCAAGCGACCTGGGTCTAGGTGCAATTTTGCTACAGGAGCACGGAGGCATTCTCCGACCGGTTGCGTTCGCGAGCTGTTCGTTGACGCCGGCAGAAAGGAACTACTCGGTGACAGAGAAGGAGTGTCTCGCGATAGTTTTCGCTCTGCGAAAGTTCGACTATTATGTCGACGGTGCGGCATTCACGACTGAGACTGACCACGTGGCTCTCCCTTGGTTGAGGCGCTTGAGCGAGCCGAGTGGCCGCCTGGCGCATTGGGCACTGTTGCTGCAGCGTTACGGCTTCACCGTGCGCTACCGCAAAGGAAAAAGCAATGATAAGTGGTTCTTGAGGGAAAGGGAAAGGTTGGCGCTATCTTCTGCAGCCCTTGAGGGAGCACGGCTCAGCGCCAGGAAAAAGCAATGCCGCAGCTGACGCACTTTCGCGGGCGCCAGTCCGAGGCGAGGGAGAAACCCTGGCCGGTAGCCCGAGTAAGAGACGCGGAACAACCGTCGACCCTGGGCGAAAGCATGAACCACGTAGATGTCGGTTCCGCAGGAGTTGTCTTCAGCAGAAAGGAGCTGTTCGAGGCTCAACAGAAGGATCCGTTTTGTCGAAAAGTGCTCGGCGGGCTCCGGGAGCCGGGCGGTCGCCGCGCACATGGAGGCAGCTGGTATTGCTGTCGGTACAGGGCGCTCAGGAACAGCTGGTAATGCTGTGAGCGCGCTGGATTCCTATTTGCTGAATATGACGGCGTCCTGCTGAGGTCTATTCCCACCGAGAACGACACAAGTGAGGCGTTTAAGCTGATAATACCGCGCGCGTTGAGAGGAGCACTGCTACGCTACTTTCATGACTCGTGCGTCGCTGGGCATGCGAGCGGTCCCAAGACTTACGTTAAGTTGTGTCGCATCGCTACCTGGCTTGACATGAAACGGGACGTGATTCGCTACGCCCGCTCGTGTCATGTGCGCCAAAGCGTGAAGCTCCGAGGTGGACGACCGCCCGGCTTCATGCAGCCTATCGACAGCCAGACTCCCTGGCAAATCGCGGCGTCTGACGTCATGGGACCGTATCCCACAACACCGAGCAGGAACAAATTCTTGCTGGTGGTCACGGATCACTTCAGTAAATGGGTAGAACTTTTCCCCCTACGAAAACTGACGGCACGGGTGGTCATGGATAAGTTGATGGAGGTTTTCACCAGGTTTGGTTTTCCGGAGCAGTTGATAATAGACAATGCGTCCTACTTCACTGCAAAGGTGTTCGTTGACTCATGCGCCGCACTTGACATTAAGCACAAGAAAACGACAACCTATCATACTCAGTCGAACCCCACTGAACGAGTCAATCGCAACATCAACACATGCTTGTCGCGTTCTCTGAAAGGCATAAGGACTGGGATACCTACCTTCGAGAGATCGGGTTTGCATTGCGATCGACAGCGAACCACTCGACAGGGTATGCGCCTTCTTCTCTCTACCTGGGGAGAGAGCTGCCGAATCCGATGGATAGGGTTCTCGCGGATCACAGCGGAATGCCAGTCGCGCCGTCAGCACCAGCTGAATACGCGACGCATCTACGTGCCAAGATGACGGAAGCTTTACATAAAGCACGCTGTAATCTTCGCACTGCCAGAGCACAACAGAAGGCGCAGTACGACCGCTCGCATCGGAACGTCCACTACGAAGTGGGCGATCTGGTGTTTCGACGCAGCACGTTCATTCTCAGCGATGCTACCAAACAGTTCGCTGCCTCGCCGGCGCCGAAGTGGACCGGGCCGTATCAAGTGCGATGGAAGGTTTCCTCGCTTGCTTGCCGGCTCGAGAACAAGAAAGGAAAGCCGATCGGCGGACCGGTACACGTATGCGACCTGAAACGCTACGCGCCGCGTGATGAGCAGTGGGATGACGATCAAACCCTCCCTCAACCGACGTCGGTGAGAGAGAGCAGTCAGAACCGAACGGCGAGCCCGCAGCCGCGCTACAATTTGCGTAGCAGGCGAATGTAATCTGACTGCTAGTTGCGTAACCCGACGACTGCGAGGAACATTCGTAAGTCTGAGTAGCATTGCATACCGCGTGAGCATACAGCCGCGCCGTGCTGGCACCTTGGTAGTTCCTGCCGGGGAAGCGAACGTCAAGTTACCACGGAGCGCCGAGTATGGACGATGAGTCGTCGCTCCAGTCTTCAAGTATCCTCACAGGCCATGACGGGAATGTGGCGTGGGCGTGAACATTTGACGCGTCGGTATGGAGTGTGCGGTTTGACCAAAGACTGCTGCGAGGGCAAGTGCGGTGATTACCTTGTGCTGCGACTCTAATTGGTGATGATGCTTGCGAACATTCCCTTCGTAACAGACGTCGACGCTGTTCCCGGATCCGGCCAACTAAGCTGCTGATCACAGTACCGCTCCGTGCAGTTTGCTAATAACAATTTCCAGGAGCAGAGCAAGACGAGACACGACCGTGCGAACTGCCTGCAGTACTCGCGGGAACAACTGACGCCCTTACAGCGCTGACGGCGCTACGCCGGCCTTGCAGCCGCACGAACCGCTAGCCGGCCGCCGGCTGGCGACCGCCCCTACAGCGCAGCCGATACCTGGGGCGTGGCACTGAGAGCCATCTTCGAGCCCCCGACAAGGATCCCGCCTCGCAAGCCCGAGCACTGCAGCTGATTAGTCGCCTCTGAGTCGGCATCAAGTGTCCGCCAACTGAGGGCTACATCACCACCAGCCCGACGCTTCCTCGGTCGCCAACCTTGGTGGGTACTTAGGCAAACGGACGTCCCTAGGTGCCAGCCTCAACGTACGGGGGCCTCTTAAGGGGAGGAGGATGTGGGGAGCAGGCGCGCCCATCTTCTCCCGCGCGCGCTCGTCGTCTCATGCGCACGTAGCGCGCGCAGCGGGAGCCGGGCGGACACGAGAGAGAGGCACTTTGACCGGTTCTCGCTCGCCTCTCGCGACGCGCGTAACCGCGCGGGAAGAGGGAAGGTATCCGACGGGCGAAGAGGACATTCCCCTCGCCAGAAGGTAAAAGGCTATAAAAGAGCGCGACCGAGAGACCCCCGGGCCTCTCTAACCTCGCTACACCTGACCTGCCCCTACGGATTACCCGCTGCAACCCGTGAGTGACCTCGCTTGCGTGACTTCTACACGCAACGAGGCAAGCCTATATATTCCTTATTACAGAGTGGACTTCCCTCTGCAAGTGTGTCTTATTGCTCACAGCAAAAAATATTGAACTGTCTCGCTCGTTGCCTTATTCGCCCGAACCCTACGTAGCTGCGATCTCACGCGCTACGGGTTGGGGATCGTACCCCCACAAGCTGAATTACCAGCTCGAGCTTTTGACTAACTCCTTCGCATCCGTCGGTGGTTGCGCCGTTGCACGTTCCCACTGAGACAGCGCTCCGGCCCCACCGTATTGGACCTGTCCTGCCCGGAAACGCCGTACACGCTTCCCTTGGCGAGAATATAATCATAGGAGCTACTTAGACTCCTCAGCCACCAAGGTATGCCGTTGATGCTTCCTTGATGGTAGAACCGGCTGCCGTGACTACCACAACGACAGCACTGTCCGTTGACACCGGCCCTCGTTACTCGGCGGTTACACAAGCAGTCTGGTGGAGTTGAGCCGCTGCAACTTTCAGCAGCCGGCTTACGTAAAAATATCGTCTTTTCGCAGCTTTCAAGATGACGTCATCCTTTGGGTTCACACTATCAATGCCTTGGGTGATCGCCATGTTTCGCAAGACCACACAAGATGGCTGGTTGCCGCAAAGGCTTAGGACAACTACGCAGGCATCAAGCAGCAGTCCTGGCTTGAATGGAGTGCAGCTCTTAAAGCTGATTTCGGCCCGCTTCCTTATGCGTGCGCGTCCCCTACATTCCCGAGCATCAGCTGCGGCTCGTCGTCTCCGAAGATCACGGCCGTGAACCAACGGTTCGGCAACAGCGGCAGCAAGTCGATCCCTCAGCCTCCACAGCATCAATCACAGGCATCCGGTTCGAGCATCTCCACGTCGGCGCCCTCCGCTATCCATAGCGTACCCGGCAGCAAGGCCTCCAAAGCAACGGATGAAGCTGCAACCGCAACGGCGGCGGTAGCTAAGGCATGCGGTGACGACGCGGGAAATCTGCAGTACGGCGACCCTTGGGACACGGGCCCAGCCGCCGTGGCTCTACGGCTGCTGACGGCTGAGGAGCAGCGCAACAAAAGCCACACTCCGGCACACGCCACCCCTGCCGCTACGGGGGCGCCGTCCACCAACGAGATGGCCCGCCAGCCCGCCTACGAGACGTCGTTAGACTTACGTCTCAAGCAGCGAGAACTCGACCAGTGCTTGGACCGATTGGCCCAGAGTCCTGCAATCGTCCTCCCTGGGCTGCAGCAGCAGCCGCGTGCAGGCCTACTCTACCCGGTGCAGTCGTCGTGCTTGTCTTTGGGAGTGTCAGTTACACCAGGTCGCAAGGGATGCATCACAAGACAGCTTTCACAGCAGGATGCCTGTTGCCCGAAGCCACCACCATACCAGGGGAGCAGTTGCAGCACTTCGGTATCTTCTAGTATTCAGCAGCACCGAGCCCCAACACCTTGTGGTTCCAACAGCAGTGGCAATGGCAATCCTTAAGTTCCGATTTCTGCTATCAGAGATCCTGATTTGGCGTTCAGGCAAGCGTCAGTGGCCATTGACCAGAGCCATCCATTACCACGGTCGCCTATTTCCGAGAACGCCCTGCTGCACCAGCCGGCGCTGTCGCTGTTAAGCGTAGCATTCATGCTCCCTTCACGGTCAGTGCGGTGCCCAAGGCATGGTGGCCATCGCAATGAAGTGGAGCCGATGGCCCTGGCACCCGTGCTGCTCAATATGTTCCGGTCCACATTCTCGGACAATGTGTGGTCATCCTCTTTTTCCCACAGCAGTCGGCAAGACCTGCGACCAGTGCGCAACAGCCAGTGCCGCCCGCCATAGACGCTGGTTGCACGCTGGACGGCTCACCAACGGCGACTTCACACACTGTACAGGTGGCCTCCATGTTAAGTGGCGTATTTGCAAGCCATGCTGGCAACTTGCAGTGTGGCCGTGTGTAAATATGAAGAGATGCACCTGGGCTCGGGCGCTCGGACACCAGGCACTAGGCGGCGAACGAGGGGAAGACGAGAACGAAGCAGAATATACAACAGCCGGCCCACTCACTTAGCTTGCTGCAAAGGCCTAGTCCGCGGTGTAGATGTAAGTCTAAGTCGAGCAGAAATCTTCACCGGCAGGTGTAGTATTTGTTTATCGATGCACAAGGGTAGCCGACAACAAGAAGGTCCCTACTGAAACAGTTATCGCAACGTTTGCAGGGACGGCTCGCCCATCAGAGATTAAGGCCTGGCCATTGATTTACAGGGTTGAACCCCTAGCCCCACGAGCACTACAGTACCTCAAATGTTGGCGTTCCGGCCATAGCACTAACGGTTGCCGATCAACCACTCGATGTCGTAAATCCGGGGATGAACATGGTGACAACAATTGCACATCTCAAGACGAATCATGCTGTTTGTGCAATGGAAATCATCCCGCTGACGATTCTAACTGCCCCGTAAGATCAAAGGAGCTTCAAGTGGTTGAAATAATAGAAAGGAGACGTTTCTCTCGTCGTGAAGCTCTTGCTGAAATTCGGAGCAGAACACAGGGATATACTGGAGTTACAGCCCGCCACTCACTCAGTATGGACCCATCTTTTTCCCAGACGATCACAAACGTAATAGAGAAAGCTGTTGAAAAAGCAATATAAAAGCTTCTAGGAAATCTGACAGACTCATTGGCGCAAGTACTGTCTACGCAATTCTCAGAGATATCTCCGATTATAACAAAATGTGATGTCCAAAACAGATCTCCACTCTTTCTCAGTCTTCGAAATCACAATTGCCGAAATCACTCCCATCCGCGAGCACAGATTTAGCGCGGGCTTCAAGTTAACAACAATTTGATCAAGAAGTTCACTCGGAATCAGAGTCGCTAGGCAATCAGGATGTAGACATGGACCCTCGGGCTCATAAACACACCAGATCTCCTACTAACAAACTGCCTAATACTCCTACTAACTGCAAAACAAAAAAGTGTGCCGAAAATTCCCTTAGGACAGACTTTCTGAAAGAGAGCATTTTGGAGCAAGCAGTGGCTGCTGCTCAGCTTTCGTCAACATAGGGCGCCTTAGGGTACTCCAATGGAATTGCCGGTCAATACTTTCTGCTACTACTGATTTATTATATCTAATTACCCAACATACTCCTGATATTATACTGTTGCAAGAGACTTGGTTGACAGCTGGTCAAGATTTTCATATAAGAAACTAACGTTGCTTTCGATTGGATAGGCCTTCCCGAGGTGGAGGGTTGGCTTCGTTCATTTCATCTAAAATTTGTCATAGAGCAAACATTTTATATCAGACTACGTCTCCTGAATGCGAAATTTTCGTATTAGAGATAACACTTCCAGGCTGCGCACCACTTTCTGTAGTTAATACCTACTTCCCTGCTGGAATTCAAGATGTCAGCACACTTGCGGTCACGTTGGCCTACTGCAAAAAGAACACGTTGCTCACGGGGGATTTCAATTCACATCATGTGGCGTGGGGCTTCCGCACTGATGTATCCGGGAAACGTTTATGGGATTGGGCTTCTTCGAACAATTTTACTTGCTTAAATACTAAAGTTGCAACTTTTGTTCGCGGTCAGTCGCCCTCTGTCTTAGACTTATCATTTGCTAGCTCAAGTTTATCATCCTCATCTTGGGCTGTCGTTGATGACGCCACCAGTAGTGATCACCGCCCTATACTGATGGATACTGTCTGCCCCTTAATTTCTTTAGATAATGAAGTACATGTATTTGTGGACTATTCAAAATTTAAGAAAACGTTACAGTCCACGTTAGCATCTTTGATAGATATGGAGAGAGATACTAAAGCTATACACCTTTGCGCGGTTTTGAAGGGTACCCTAAAGAAATCTGAGTTTGCAGTATCGAAAGCAAAAGGTAGTTCTGGCTGTCCCTGGTTAGATTCCTCCAGATAGGAGGCTTGCTAAAATTCTCCCCCTACTTAAGAAACAAGGAGCGGGATTGCATATGGGCAACATAAGGCCCATTGCATTAACATCTAACATTATGAAACTAATAGAAAGAGTGTTATTCAACCGTATAATGAGGTTTTTAACTACTAACACATTACTGAGCTCATGTCAGATTGGATTTAGACCAGGATGCCCGATTTGGTGCGCGCACGTTGATTTGGAGGGACGTATTAAGCTTGCTAGTCACAGGCGACAGTTTGCAGCTCTAGTGGCTCTTGATATAGCTAAGGCATACGACAGTGTAGAGTATATCATTCTCCTCAATATACTGAAGAACATGAATTTTCCACCATATATAACAAATTGGATTTATGAATTCCTAAGATGTAGAAAATTCTATTGCTCGCAAGGCGGTGTTTCGACGTCAAACTATAATCAGTCCAGGGGAGTTCCACAGGGTTCCGTTCTTTCTCCCATCTTGTTTAATATTATAATGAGCTCAATTCCACTGTGTGATGATGTACAAGTGTATGTTTACGCAGATGACGTTGCATTCTTTGCGTCAGCGAGTGACATTCACTCTCTGCAAAGAATATTACAATCTTATCTAGCAATACTTGAAGAGTGGCTTGATGATATTCGTATGACATTAAACGTTAGCAAGAGTGCCTTGCTTGTATTTCCCTTAAATATACCGGTTAATGTCTCCCTTCAATACCGTCAAGAAATAATCCCTCAGCGCGACTTTATTAAGTATCTAGTAGTTATTTACGATCAAAAACTTAGTTGGCACAACCACATCGAACCTGTTACGTCTAAGGCAGCGCGCGCTGTTGGCATGTTTCGAAAGCTCGGTCACCGCCGCTCTGGCCTACGCAGAGACACTCTCATTATGATTTATTGTGTGCATGTTCCATATTGGAATTTGGGTGTGTTTTATTCTCTGGTGGTCCAGCATACAAGATCAACCCGCTCGTTCTTCTAGAGCGAGAGGCCCTCCGGATTTGTCTTGGATTGCCAAAATTTGTTGCTAATAATGTATTACATCAAGAAGCCCGATTACCACACTCGTTAGCAGATTCGGCATCCTTACAGTAAAAACCTACTTGAACATTTACGCATCTTCATTGAGACGATCGCAGTATGTATTTATTACGGAAAGATCTGCCTTCTTTGAAGAAACATGGTCCCGTCTATACAATGCGCAGGTTCTTACTGTGCAAACTCAACTGGAACCATTAAAGGTTCAGATACGCGAGATCATTCCCCTAAAAAAACCCGTAAATGCTATTAGAATTGAATTTGATGGCATATTTCCTTCCAATGCTAAACTCCTTCCAACTAAATATCTAAGCGGATTACTTCAAGATCATTTAGCGCAAATGAAAATCAATACTGTAATAGCGACGAATGCATCTGTGTGTGACGAGAAAGCGAGTACTGGTATTTTTTCTTGGGCGCTATACTGGTCTTATTCAATGCGACTGCCTGATTTTACACCTATATTTCAGGCAGAATTATTAGCAATTATATTAGCTATTCGTAAAGTTCCTGGAAATTCTTCGACAGCTGTAATAGTAACTGATTTGTTGTCAGTTCGCACAGCACTCGCCTCATCCTCAGACAATACAGTTTTGAATGAACTAGAAAGATTAATCCCTTCGACCTTACGTCTGGTGCGTTCAATATGGGTACCAGGTCACCATGGTTTGTTTTCAAGTGAAATGGCTGGCGCACTCGCACATGCATCCCTACAGGGACCAGTCATGCATGTTCTGCCGACTTCTGCTTATATCACCGCGGCTAGGTTTAGAAAACTATGTCTCTTAAATTACTCTGCAAAACAGACATTCCAAATCATAGACTTAAAGCATTTGCTTTACCCTTGGCATAATCAATGGTGTCCCACACGTAAATTGGAAATCTCACTTACAAAATTACGATGCCGTATTCCACCCCTACATTGTTATCTACACAGGTCTGGTCTGGCGATGTCCCCTCTATGTCATTTCTGCAATGAACCTGAAACCATTGATCATAATTTATTAAACTGCCGCCGATTCGCAATCCAGACAAAGAAATACTTCGAAATTCCATTCCGAAAATTAGGCATCGCTATAAACACTGGGTTTTAGCCACAGGAACGTATGCAGGGCCATATGCGAATTCCTCTGTGACACAAGGAGAATACCAAGGTAATTTACTGATATATTGTTTATTATTACTTTACAAAATTCCAATTTACGGTAATTTACTGATTGATTATTTATTAATTTCGAAAATTCCTATTAAACTGATTCTAATTTATTACCTTCTACCTTGATCTCCTTCCAAAAAGCACACGATTCTCTATAAGATAAAATAAAATACGGCTCTAACATCAGTTAGTTTCATTGCATAATTTCAACCCACCGTTTAACCGCCGGCTTCTTGGCCAATCTCCCATGGTGGGTATGCGCCATGGCAAAGGAAGCAAGCAAGCAAGGAACGGGTGCTGTCTCTGTGTCTGTTCCTTTACAATATATATATATATATATATATATATATATATATATATATATACACAGGTTCAACGTGGCTGACGTAGACAAAGCATGCTGATCGCATTAAAATGTACACGGCAAAAGACACAAAGCGATAGCGAGGCCTAACGTAGGTTCGAACTCTTCGGACGGTGTTGCAACAAAGCGCAAGCGTAACATGATCTCCCACCGCAGCACATGAAGTAACCGCTACAACGCCAGAAAATACACTGCCCAGGCGACAACCCGGCCTCTCACAACGCTAGTGTGATGAGAACCATGGGCAGCAGCATTGCAGGCAGCCGCACTTCAATGATGGGGCTCGAGACAAAACCGAGAAAAAGCAGTTGGCTTTTGTCAACGCCCTGTCAAATAATCACTTAGATTCAGCTGAACGTTTACTATCTGTTCTACTAAGCCACGGAGCACGGAGTGGTATGCACAGCTTATCAGCAGGGAGGCTGGTGCCTGTGGGTAGAAGGCTAATGCCGGAAGCGGAAAGCAGAACGCTGTCCTGGCTCTGCCACCCAGGCGATTGAGCAGATCGCTGTAGGTGCGTCCACTTGCTTGGTTGTTTCGGCAGCCAAAGGAACTCGCATCTCTGGAGACCTCCCAATCCACCATTTGCGGGCCTCCTTTGGGCCATCATAACCATGAAGCCACGACGATGACAAGAACGACGGTCAAACGCGTACCGAATGTCTGTATATTGTCAACTGCAATAAACGATGCAGCCCGTCATAACGAATATGGTAGTAAATCAAAGCCGATAGTCGTCAGTGAGAAATACTTTTGTCGCGTAAGTTGGAACCAAATTCTTGCGTTGGCAGGCCAAGGTATATAGATGTGACCATGCAATCATGTTTTCTTGAGACCTTCAAAATGAGTGCACGTTCCCGCTAACAATGTTTCCTGTTTTAGCTACAAATGCGTGCAAAAAATGCCTACTTGTGGCCTGGAGACTCGGCAGTGCTAACGGGTAAATTTAAGAACCGGAATGCACTCTACGAAGGGTAAGTAAATCTAAAACATTGCCCTACTTTATATTGTTATGTGAAAAAACAATAAACCATTATCACTACTAATAACGGGGCGAAAATAGGGTTGCACAAAACTGATCATTACTACTAACCCCTTGTATCGAGCTGTAACAAGACGCTTTGCGAAGCTTGTGCTACAAATTTTGATGAGCCATTCTTTATATTTTTAATACGATTACCACTCTTTGCCTACTTCAGCCATTTTAAACACATCTATCTATATATCTATCTATCTATCTATCTATCTATCTATCTATTCATCCATCCATCCTTTATTGCCGACGCACGAGCACAAGTTGTCTACCTGCTTGGGCCACAAGGTATGTGCTCGCGATATCGTCATGGTCATTGCATCGTCGTCATGCAAGTTTTGTCATGTGACTGTCATCACGCCATTGACTTTCTTCGTCATTCTATTCAAATGTAACTGTCGTCATTCAATCATGATTATACCGCCGTGGTCATGTCAGTGTCATCAGACAGTCACTATCATACTTTCATTGTCACGCCATCGCCATCATACCGACTTCATGATACAGCCATTGTAGCGCCATTGTCAACATACACTCGTCGCCATCCTATTGTCCTTATCCCGCTGTCATGACACCTTCGTCATACTTTCGTTTTCATACCGTCATGGTGATCCGCCGCGTCGTTTCATTGTCCTCATTCTGGCTTTGACATCCCACTCCCGCCATGCCATGGTCGTCAGCCATTGTCGTCTTACGAATGGGGTTATTCCGCCGTCTTCGCACTCTCGTTTTGCCATCATCACTTCAGTAGCGTCATCCCACAGTGGTCGCACCGCAATCGTCGTACTATCTTCGTCGATCCATCGATGTCGTTCCTTGTTCAGTCTATCGTAGTGATGCTTTCGCCATTCAATCATATTTAAGGCGTCATTGTCATGCAATTGTCTTCATTGCGTCGTCATGAGACAGTTTCTATAATGCACCCATTGGTCATACCAACGTTTTTATGCCATCGGGGTAGTGCCACGCCCCTCATTCCAGCCTCGTCATCCGCATGCCCTCACACTGTCGTCGTAACGCCATAGCCGTCAAACACTCTCGGTTATCTTATTATCCTCATCTCGGTGTCGTCATGCTGTCTTCGTTTTACCATCGTCCTCATTTAAGAATCGACGTCGCATTGTCGGCCTGCCATCGTCATTATATTCCGTCCCTTTGTCGTTATTCCTTCTTGTCGGTTCATCGTCGCCATTTCGTCGGCGTCATACAGGCGTCTTCATGCCACCATGCTCATGGGCGACCAGGGCTCGCGAGTAGCATAACAAAATGCAGTGGTGTGAAGGTACGTCGCATATAGCAGAAGGAAAGGAAGTGTCTCAGAAGGGTCACTACCCATGTTAAATAAATGTAAGCGTAACTTCAGGCACACTGTGTGTCGCTACACTACAGGATTGCTAATCACATTGCCGTCGACAGTCATCAGTAAATAAGTTCCGCGGTAATCTTCTCTTGTGTTTATATTTTATGAATACACATCATGGTGTTTCTAAGAATATGAACATTATTCCTGATTCCTGTCTGTAGCAGACACCGCAAAGCGTCAACTTGGTAAAAGATTTGCCTGCCACATTTGCTCACAAGGAGAAGACGATTGGCTCTTTGGCTCATAGGTCGAGGGGGGAAAAGCCAGTACGAAATTATTACTTGAATGGGGACACAATCGTTACACAGAATACAAAAAAAATCGGGACACATTCTGGGACATTGCATGAAATAAGAAAAATCAGTCAGTTTTAATTTATTGCCATCAAAATATTTGTCACGCTCTGGCCCCGAAAACACGTGCTGTTTTGTTGTATACCATTGAAATGAATTGTCAAGAATTTCTCAAGCAGCTGCTCGCTCAAAATATGCCTTTTATTCATTAAGATATTCTTAAAGACTGCCGAAGAGCAACAGCTCCACTTCTACACAGAGGAAAGGTTAAAAAATGTGTACTGGTTTTACATCCAAGTGGTAATCCACTATCGCACCTCTTGGCAACTGCATCTATTGAATGTGACCTTGGCTTGGATGCTTTTCTTGAGCAGGACCGGCCAACTTTTGCGCTACAGAATCTAAGGCTTTAAGCTTCGCCTCCACGTCAAGCCCTGCTGTTTTAAGCCTCGCAGTTAATCTCTTTGTAAATATATATGAATAGCTCTGGAAGTCTCAAAAGTGTGTCTGCACATCTGAAGCGCATAGTGAGCTGGGACGGAAGCAGCTAAGTGTGTAAGGAACTCTAACAGAATATGCTTTTGTTTCCAGATAACAATATTGTTATAACGCTGAGCTCAATGTTGAAAAGGGAGACAATAAGCTTAGGGCTACGGCACCTAACGACGACGTTAGGGACTTGCCTGCTCTACCATGCCCTTGTCTTGTCTGAAAGACGCTGACGTCGACCTGCACCATTTCACTGGAGATTCCCTTTTTCTGGGGTCTTGGTGCACCCTCTGACGGGGCAGGGCTGGATATCGGGCTATATTTGACCTACACTGTAAGAAATGTGTGCCAATTAACAGGTATCTTTACGGAAATCGTCTGTTCTCATACAGAAAATGTTTTTACGCCCTTAAGAGAAACCGGTTCACGAAAAAAGCGGTAATTTTCTGTTTTTGAAGCCGCTATACCCCGCCAAGCCACCGAATGGTTGGTCACGGGCTTTTTTTTACAAAAAAAAAAGCATTTGAAAAACACTTGCCACCCTTCCTCCATCACTTCGCTTATTTTAGGCGCCAAAAACCTTATGCGCACAATATTAGCCCACAGAATTAGAAGCACTACGCATTCCGCAGTCCCTACTTTTCTGCCGTCCTGCATTCATGCATTGGCGCATTGGTGGCAAAAACGTGATCAGCGGCTGTACCGTCGTGCTGCGTCTGTGATTTTCACCGGTGAGACTATTCGAACACAAGGTGAGTAGCGCACATTCTTACCGGCATCAATGATACACCTTATGCTGTAGTTTTGAAGTCTTGTTGCGAGTTTGCACTGCGGAAAGGGCAGCGAAATTGAATAGCTGAGGGACCTTTCAAAATCTTGAGTGGATGGTTCGCTTTAGTTTCGATTAGACACATTAAGACTAGCAGTCTCCCCAACTAGTCTGGAGCGTCGTAATGCGCTTGCAAAGAACCAAAGGCACGTCTGTATTTGCGCTCGGAGCGAATGCGATTCTTCGGAAACAGCGTGCGCACGAAAGCCGCTTCAACACCGATTCGTCATTGCTGCTTCACTGTGTCTAATAAAGAGCACACAGCGCGCAGAAGAGAGGGGATGCAAGTAAGTGAGGAACACGGAAGAGCACTACAGCTTGCGGGAAAATGAAAGGTACAGAAATTTTGCTCTGTTAGCCACACTAGAAAATCCACACTGCAAAATCGGAGTAAAAAAAACGCGGGAAGTTTTTAGGCTTCGGGAGCACACGATTGGTTGGCTGTGGGGTACGTCAAAAAGCGCGGGGTTTTCAAACTCGTTTCCTGCCCAAGTGAAGCTCACAATGATCCGTTTTTTTTTTTGTAGATTTTTTTTTATTTATGCCGACACAACTAAAATCGTACACTAGGTTGAATTCGTGAGATTCAACATTGCGCGTTTTAATTTTCGGCCGCAATAGCGTTGCACGGGTCAACGCATTCCGAAGAGTCGAAGGCATTGCCAGTTTATTGCGTTCGCTTGAGAAAAGCAACTAATCACATCCTTTATACGCGGCCGTTCCAAATGCCGTCTAACTGAATGCCATTCGACTCGACTGCCAAATTTGCGCTGCCACACGACATTTTTCGATGGCATTCAGTGGACATTCGAGGTTTTTACGCCACTTCAAAACGCGAGCAGCCTCCGCACCGACGACAGCCATCGCTTCACCCCGCCTCGCTCAGCCGCGCCGCGGGTCTGCTTTGGTTCTGCGGCTGCTCATTTTCATATCTACTGTTCGCGTTTTTCTGCACACTGCTTCTTTAGCAAATAGCTCGTGTAGTCGTTAAATGTTTCCCTTTAAGATAACAGTAAACATCAGCAATTTCGATGACATTGTAAAAGCAGCGTGTAGCGGCAAACACGGACGCAAGCAAAAGACGAGGACGAAGAGTATTGTTGGTGCTCGCGCTCGCTCTGCTCTCTGCTCACAGCAGTGATCTTGCTGCTGTCTGCTGTCCTGCCTTGGGTGTGGTCAAATATCGGGCGGCGGTTATCTACTGTTCGTTTAACGTCTTGATTGTTCTTTTGATTCATTTATTGTTCTTTTTTCGTCACCTTTCGGTTTATTGTGTCGCGACTGTGCGCAAGTCAGACTAACCTGATGTCTCTTTCTTCCCCCGGTCAAGCACATTCCCCTTGGCTAGCTTCAATCCCTCCCCGAGAGTGGCCGATAGACTCATTTTTACGCAGTGGCAACAAAAATGTCCCTGTGGCTCTTGTGCCTACAAATGGGGGCTCGATACAGATGAAGAATCCGAAAGCGATTCAGGTGAAGCTTCGAAGGGCCTCCTCTCAGTTCCAAAAGATCACCGAGGTCCGCCAGTTTGGTCGCGGTGGTATTCTTTGCTGCTCATCGGACCAGGAGTGCGTTCGATACCTTCTAAACTGTTCTAAATTTGCATCGAATCCGGTGAGCCCGTTTATTCCACCGCACCTTGCATGCTCGAAAGGCTTAGTTCGTGGGGTCGACGCGAGCCTGGATACCTCAGAAGTACTAGACTTATTTTCAGTTGCTGGAGCTGTATCCGTATACCGGTGTAGCCGAATTATTGAGAACAAGAAGTCACCTACGGAGTCGGTGATTGTTACGTTCGCGGGAACAGTTCGTCCAACTGAAATCAAGGCATGGCCCCTGATATACAGAGTAGAGCCACTTTCCACAAGACAACTACAGTGGTTGAAATGTTGGCGCTACGGACACACTATAAAAGGGTGCAGATCGGTTACTCGATGCCGCCTATGTGGAGAGAATCACGACAGCGCCGAATGCAAAGTCTCAGGAAGAAAACTGTTGCCTATGCAATGAAGCACACCCTGCAGACTATTCGAACTGTTCTGCAAAGGAACGAGAATTAAGAATACTAGAAGTGGTGGAACGCAGGCGATGCTCACGTAGGGAAGCAGTTACAGAGGTTCAGGGAAAATCCCAGGGCTACGCAGGCGTAACAGCTCGTCACACCTCTAGTATGGATGTTTTTCTATCCAAGGCCATAGCAGAGCCAGTAGAGAAAGCTATGGAAAAGCTATGGAACGACTTGCAACAACTATTTTTGAGTCCTTGGCACAAATGATGTCTAGTCAGATGGCGCAGGTCATTGGTGCAGCCTCTACCCAAGCTCCTGCATACCAGGTAGCAAATGTACTAAACCTAACTCAAAAACAAAAATCGTCGTCAAACTCGTCAGCTGACTCTCCTTGCGCAGGACCTTCTACTCATGTAGAACGGATGGAACCGGAACCCCTAACGGAAGAGTATGAAGACTACCAGGATGTAGACATGGAACACAAAAGTCAAAAACGCACATGATCTCCTCCCAAAATTTCTTTAAAGTCAAAAACTCAAAAATAACAAAAGTGAACCTCTCCAACAAGGACTTTTTGGAAGAGACTATTTTGGATCAGGCGGTTTCCGCTACCGTTCTATCTTCACCATAGGCTCTCTAAAAGTCTTGCAGTGGAATTGTCGTTCAATTGTTTCTGCTACTACAGATCTATCGTATATTTCTTCTCAATTTTCCCCAGACATCACTGTCTGACAAGAAACCTAGCTTTCAAATTGTCAACAATATTCCCTAAAATATTATCGACTGTTTCGTTGGATCGGCCTGCCAGAGGTGGTGGCGTTGCTTTCTTGGTTTCAACTAAATTTAGTCACAAAGCAACAATATCGTATCAAAGAATGTCTACCGAATGTGAAATTTTAGCATTAGACATTTCACTCCCAGACTGCTTCCCTTTTACCTTCGTTAATTTATATTTCCCAGCAGGAGTGCAGGATACATATTCTCTAGACACCGTATTAGCTTCCTGCAGAAAAGACAGTATTCGCTGGTGACATTAATTCACACCATGTGTCTTGGGGTTTTAAAATTGATTCAGAAGGAAAACGCCTGTGGGAAGGGACTCTTGATAATAATCTATCTTGTCTAAATTCAAAAGTTACTACCTTTCTTCGCGGACAGTCTCAATCGGGTATAGATCTCACTTTCTCCAGCTCATCTTTAGCTATATCATCGTGGAATACTATAGACTGTGCTACGAACAGCGACCACCTTCCAATTATGTTTCAAATTGATTTCCCTGTGCTTTCTCTTAGAAGGAAAAATAACTCATTTATAAACTATGACAAACTTCAAAAAGACTTGAAGTCTACGATGCTTTCACGTACGGATATGCAAGAAGATATTAGGGCTCTGAGCCTCTGTGCGGTTTTAAAGCGTTCCGCGAAGAATGCAACAGTTAATTTAACCTGCAACACATGTAAACCATTAAGTCCGTGGTGGAATTCAGATTGCGCGAGGGCCCACCGAAAATGAAAAGCTGCCTGGAAGCAACTTCTTTGTAATCAATGTCCAAAGAATTGGAGTGATTACCAATTTGTTGCTGCATCTTTCAAGCGTACGATAGCTAAAACCAAAGAGGAGTGGGATATCAATAAATTCAATTATCTGTCTAAATAAAAAAAAACAACAAAAAAGCCCTTTTTAGGTTTTTACGCTCTCGAAAAATGATTCCAGTTCCAGCAAATATTGACACTCTTTGTGCTTTCGCCACGTGAATTATCCGAATTATTAGAAAATATTGGAAAAGGACTCGAAGACAGGTTCACTTCAATCATTCTACCGTACATAGTGAAACCATTACCACTAGAGGGATTTAGGGAAGTCAAAACACAAGAACTGGCGGATGTTGTTCGCTATCTGACTTCTTCAGTGCCAGGACCAGATGGAGTTACCACAGCCATGATCAAAATTCTGTATGAATTGTGCCCACCAGAAATTTTGAATATGGTAAATTACTCTTTCAAAAATGCATAGGGTACCTTCAGAATGGAAACTTGCTAAGGTAATTCCGATACTTAAAAAAGGGGGAGGTGGATATGATTTAGATAATATTAGACCAATTTCCCTCACATCAAATTTAGTTAAACTAATAGAACGAATTTTAAATTGTCGAATTACGACCTATATTTCTGAAAACTTAATACCTTAGCCCCTGTCAAATTGATTTTAGATCTGGGTGCTCGATTTGGTGTGCGCACGTAGACTTGGAGAGTCGCATTCAACTTGCTCGTCGCCGAAGAGAATATTCAGCATTAGTGACCCTAGATCTAGCAAAAGCTTATGATTTCGTGGAACATGGCATACTGATAAAGCAATTAGAGAATTACAGGTTTCCGAAATACATCACGGCGTGGTTGTCAGAATTTTTAAGGGAAAGAGAATTCTACCGTTTTTAAAGCGCATGTTCATCGTCTAGGTATAAGCAGGAAAAGGGAGCACCACAAGGGTCAGTATTATCTCCTGTTTTATTTAATATATTTTTAAGCTCCATCCCGCTGCTCCAGGACATTCATGTATACGTTTATGCTGATGACATCGCTTTTTTTGCATCGAATTCTGATCTACATTCACTTTATCAAATGTTACAAAATTACTTATCTATTCTTGAAACTTGGATTGAGACCGTACATATGTCTCTGAACGTTAGTAAAAGTGCACTCCAATTCTCTTTCCTTTAGATGTTCTCGTTAACATTTCGCTGATGTGTCTTCAAGAGTTCATTCCCCAGGTGGATTCTCTTAAATACCTGGGAATTACATATGATGGAACACTAAACTGGAAAAGCCACATTGAAAACGTCGCGTTTAAGGCAACTCGGGTTGTAGGATGGTTGCGTAAAATCAGTAACCGACGATACGGGTTGCGAAGAAACACAGTAATTATGATATATAAAAAGTATGTCCGACCAATCATGGAATTTGGATGTGTCTTATTTTCTGGCTGTCCAGCTTATAAAATTAAACCTTTGGTATTATTAGAAAGGGAAGCTCTGCGTTTGTGCCTTAGACTCGCTAAGTTTGTTGCAAACAACGTTCTGTATATGGACGCGCGATTACCATGTTTAATTAGTAGATTCAAAATCCTTACTGTCCAAACGTACCTAAAGTTTTACGATTCTCCTCAAAGAAGATCAATGTATGTTTTCATTAATGAACCAAGTACATTTTTAATAATCATTGGTCGCGACTGCACACCCCTCAGATCGTATTCGTACAGGCACAGCTAACACCACTGAATGTACAAATTCAATGTATTCACCCAATAAGTCAATCCAAGAAAAAACCTCCAAATTGAATTTGGCGATATTGTCCCCTTGAATGCTAAACTAATGCCATTCCAATATTTAAATGACCAATTACACGATTACCTCTATCACCAGGAAACAAACAATATAATAGCCACTGACGCTTCAATGTTAGACGAAAAGGCTGGCGTAGGCATCTTTTCTCCTTCTCTTAGTTGGTCCTTTTCTATTCGCCTTCCGGATTATACGACTATTTTCATAGCAGAATTATTGGCGATTGTTTTAGCACTGCGCGAACTACCCCCGAATAAATTATCAGCTGTCGTAGTAACAGGCTCTCGGTCGGTATCTGTGTCGCTTTCCTCGGCAACGAATACAACTACCTTAAGTGTGTTTCAAAATTTAGTCCCTACAACGTTACAAAAAATTAATTTGCTCTGGGCTCCTGGACACTGCAGTTTATACATAAACGAAATGGAGATTTATTAGCCAGAACATCTTTAAATGGACCTGTGCTTCATATTTTACCGGATACAGCTTACGTTACTGCATCGTGATTCAGAACGTTTTGCCTACGAAATGACCTAAGAAAATTATCGCTGATCCCATCTACAGACTTTCAGCATCCCGGTTTTGGCTGGAATAATCAGTGGTGTCCTTCTCGGCAGTTAGAAGTTACATTCTCCAAATTACGCTGTTGCATCCTGGAATTGATTTTCTATTTAGATAGAGCTGATCTGACGATGTCCCCTCTGTGCCAAAATTGTAAGGAAATTGAAACAATAGACCACTACGTTTTATCATGCCGACGTTATTCAAACCAGAGAAAGATATTACTCGAAGCTCCACTCTGCAAAATTGGATTAAGTATAAATACACCAGTATTATTATCATTTGTGGCCTCCACCCTCGGCTATTGTCACAGAGACGTTTGTTGCGCAGTGTTTCAATTTTTAACAGAAACAAGACGATTACCCTGTTAATAATTGTAACTTTATTCTACCTATCAGATCAGTATTCATTTCACTGAAATTTGTTTCTCTAAATTCGTTAGTAACATTGTATTTTTTCTGACTTTGATAGTAACCTCATTTTTCACTCTTCAGTTGGTCTGACTGCTCGTTGGCACACTAGTCTAGTTATACAAAATTTTCTTTGTTTTTGTTTTTGCCTTCTTTCACGTTGCGTATCTCATTGTCAAAAAGAATTTTTTTATCTACCTACTGCCGCCCGATTCTTGGCCTGTCCCCCTCAGTGGGTGCGAGCTATGATAAAGGATCATAATCATCATCATCATCATCATCATCATCTGCTTGGCCGTTGACCGGACCGCTTTCGTGTCGCCTCATTATTCAGATAAATCACGCCCTGACCGGAACGTCTGCTTTCATTTGGTAGAGGTGCTGGTTTCAGTCGTGACCCTGGAACTCCGTACCCGAACTCTACCTCCTGCCTCAGCTATGCCTGACGACATGGCGCTGCAAGAAGCTACGCCACCCACGGCTGTCATCTATTCCGGCATTCCAAGGCTGCGCGACCCTGTTCCATTCAGTGGCACCGAAGACCGCGACGTGGAGGACTGGCTGTCCTCCTACGAACGAGTGAGTGTGCACAAGTGGGATGACGCCGACAAACTAACCAACGTCATCCTTTACTTGAGCGGTGTTGCGCATCTATGGTTTCGCAACCATGAAGTTGACATTGCGAACTGGTCTTCATTTAAGACGAGCTTCGCAGAGGTATTCGGCTGACCCTATGTGCGCAAGCTCCGCGCCGAATAGCGTTTGCGTGGTCGCGCCCAGAACTCCGGCGAAAACTTTACCGCCTACATTGAAGAGGCCGTCGACCTCTGCGGCTGTATCAACCCTTCCATGTGTGAAGCTGACAAAATCAGACACATTATGAAAGGAATCGAGGACGACGCCTTGCAGATGCTCGTTGCGAAGAACCCCCAAATGGTCGCCGACGTGATCCAGCTGTGCCAAAGTTACGACGAGCTGTGGAAACAACGGATTTCCACGCGGCGCTCTATCTTCGACACGACCAACATTTCGACTCTCATCCTTCGCGATGATTCTGTTGACACCAGTTCCTTGTTGCAGCAAATACAGCAGATTGTTCGCGAAGAAGTGGCATGGCAATTGTCCCTTGTCTCGTGCGTCCCGGAGCCTACGCCATAACTCGCTCCCTCGCTTCGACACGCCATTCAGCAGCAAGTCTCCGAGGCGCTGCCTATTGCCCAATGCCCAATGCATCTTGCGCAACAGCATCCGCCTGTCTCCGCCCCTCTGACCTACGCTGAAATCACAGCCAGGCCTCGGGCATCCTTCGCCACGGATCTCGGACTACCACCAAGTGCCTTCTACGTGGCACGGCCTCCTGTATGTCCGGCCCCGCTCCCTCTTTTGCGTCCCGCCCCGCCGCCAGCAAAACTTTGGCGTACTGCAGACCAACCGGCCCATCTGCTATTTCTGCCACCTGCCTGGCCATGTCGCACGGTTTTGCTATCACCGCGACATCCGCACACGTGACGGCGACCGAAGTCCAGGCTACGCACGTCCTGAGCCACCACCACACCCGGTCTCGTCTGGCCCGGCGCCTGAATCTCTCTCGTCGGGTCAACGCGCCTTCGGCTCCGGTCAGTCGCCATCCCTCAGTCGCCGTTCACTTTCGCCTATGCTCCGTCGCCCCCAGCCCGTCCAAGCAGAAAAATGACCGTCGCAGTTCGGGAGGCAAGAACTGTGCTCGTGTTGAAAACTGCAAGACCTCGGTGTTTTCCTGCTAACGAGATTAACGTGTGTATTGAGGGTGCAAGCGCTTGTTGATACCGGAACTGCTGTCTCTGTGCTCAGTGGTGAACTATGTCGCAAATTACGTAGATGACGCGAATGTCATAGTCTTGGAGATGTAGTGCCCAACGAGCCAGGCGAGCAGATGGATCTTTGAGGGAAGACAGCCAGCACAGGGCATGATGATCATCACGACGTCGAAAGGTCGGCCGTAGACATAAGGTCAAAATATTGTGATCGCCCAAACGATAGCTATGCATTCTTTCTCAGTAACAAAATATTTTGCTTCGGCTCTGGTGAGAGTGCGGTTTGGCGTAAGAGAAGACGCACTCGTCAAATCCAGACTTGCGTTGGGCAAGAATAGCGCCGAGGCCGACACCACTTGCGTCCGTGTGGATTTCTGTAGGAGCGTTCGGATCAAAATGGCGCAAAATAGGAGGGGAAGTTAGCAGACAGCGTAAAGTGGCAAATGCGTCGTCGCAAGCGGGAGACCAAGCCGAGACGTCGTGGTTGACGGCAAGAAGCTGTGTCAAAGGTGCAATGACGGGCGCAAAGTTGTCGACCAACCGGCGAAAATACGAACAAAGGCCGATAAAACTGCGGAGTTCTTTCATTGTAGTCGGCCTGGGAAACTCGGCGACGGCTCGAAGCTTTGAAGGGTCGGGAAGAACGCCATCCTTGCAAACAACGTGGCCTAAGATGGTGAGGCAGGGTGCAGCAAAATGAGCGGAAGAATTCTATACTGACTTATACAGTTCCCAGAGCAGCCAAGCTACTCACATTCGAATGAGTGATGAACAGGATACATAGGCTGCTTCTATAACTGGCGATGAAGTCAGAAGGGCCTTGCAAGACATGACCAGGGGAGAATCTGCTAGAGAAGATGGAACAACCGTCGATTTAATCAAAGATGGAGGAGATATCGTGCTTGAAAAGCTTGCGGCCCTTTATACGCAATGCCTCACGACTTCAAGTGTACAAGAAAGCTGAAAGAACACCAACATTATGCTAATTCATAAGAAGGGAGACGTTAAAGAATTGAAGAGTTAGCTTTAGCTTGCTTTCAGTATTGTATAAAATATTCACCAATATAATTTCCAATAGAATCAGTGCAACACTTGACCAGCCAACCATGAGAACAGGCTGGCTTCAGGCAGGGATATTCTACGATGGATCATATGCGTGTCATCAATCAGGAAATCGAGAAATCAGTGGAGTACAATCAAGCTCTCTATATGGGTTTCATAGATTATGAAAAGGCATTTGATTCAGTAGAGATACCAGTAGTCATAGAGGCATTGCGCAATGAAGGAGTACAGGAGGCATACGTGAATATCTTGGCAAATATCTACAAGGATTCCACAGTTACCTATCAATAAAGGGGTCAGGCAAGGAGACACAATCTCTCCAATGCTATTCCCTGCATGCTTAGACGAAGTATTCAAGCTCTTAGACTGGTAAAGCTTAGGAGTGAGGATCAACGGCGAATACCTCAACCTTAACCTGGGAATTGTAAGAGTAGGTTTGAAGATAAATAAGCAGAAGGCAAAGATAATGTTCAATAGCCTGGCAAGGGAACAAGAATTCAGGATCGCCAGTCAGCCTCTAGAGTCTGGAAAGGAGTACGTTTATCTAGGTCAATTACTCACAGAGGAACCTGATCATGACAAAGAAATTTAGAGAAGAATAAAATTGGGTTGGAGATACGGCAGGCATCGCCAAATCCTGACTGGGAGCTTACCACTGTCGTTGAAAAGAAAAGTGTATAATCATTGCATTCTACTGGTGCTAACATACGGGGCAGAAACTTGGAGGTTGACAAAGAAGCTCCAGAACAATTTAAGGACTGCACAAATAGTTATGGGACGAAAAATGTTACGCCTAACGCTGAGACAGGAAGAGAGCGGTGTGGATCAGTGAGCAAACGGGGATAGCCGATATTCTAGTTGACATTACAAGGAATAAATGAAGCTGGGCAGGCCATGTAATGCGCAGGATGGATAACCGGTGGACCATTAGAGTTACAGAATGGGTACCAAGAGAAGGGAAGAGCAGTCGAGGACAGTAGAAAACTAGGTGGGTTAATGAAGTTGGGAAATTTGCAGGTGCAAGTTGGAATCAGCTAGCGCGAGACGGGGGTAATTGGAGATCACAGGGAGTAGCCTTCGTCCTGCAGTGGACATAAACATAGGCTGATGATAATGGTGATGAATCGGCATTTACTGCGTGAGCGCGTACTTTCAGCGGGAATGCGCCGACGACGACGGCACTCTAGTGCTATGATTTTTACATAGCAGAAAGCTAGCTACTGCTTATTTGCATGACATAAAACGCAAGCTGTGCTCTGCTTACGTTAAATGATCTCTTATATTTTGTACTGGTTGCACCCTTGCTTGTTTACTCAGTGCAATAACTCTTTAGGAAGCGTGGATGCGATCGCCCACCTGAGAAACACTTGATAGCGAAGTTGCTGACATCGCGTAGGAGTTGCGCTGGCGAACACCGCATACTCAACACTCGCGGGAGGGGGCCGTCATCGATTAAAATTAAATAATTTGGCAAGCGTTTATCGCTGGTGACTTTTGAAGTGTGCACGTATGAAGTGTAGCAGCTCGTCCCGCTTATTTCTAGTACGGATAAGGTATCAGACAAGCACAGCTTTCGAGCCATTGCCTCATCGGTGTGGTTTTCCCTGAGCCGCCGATCTGCTTATAGGATAGGTCGAGCGACCATCCTGTGACCGGATTTGTCGCTTCGTTGGCCTGACAAACCTCTCACACTACGATGACGTGCATCTTTGGTCCTATTGGTGTCGTTGTCGGTCTAGTACTGATGGGTGTGTCAACGACGGCTGCCGACAGCGTACTGACCGCCGACGTCCGAGTTCTTACAAGCTGAAAACGAGCGAACGAAAACGAAACTCGATGGCAAAAGCACCATTCCAACGCAGCAAGTGAATGCTCAAGTTTTTGAATGCGTTTTGAAGTTCTCGTGAAGCAACGCGAGTGCCTGTCGAATGTCATTCGACTGGTATGCCACGTGAACATATCCCTGTAGCACGGGTCACCTGTGTCATATTCACGTTTAGTGCGATTACACACTCGCAGGACATATACTAATGAAGTTATTGCAAGTTTCATTAGCAGCGCTATGTGTTCCAAAATTTGTCTTGATTCATTCTTGGTGTGAACTTTCCAACTAGTTTTTGGTAAATCAGTCTGGAACCTGACTAAAGCATTAAAAAAATCTTGCCTTAAAATATGTCGCGGCAAAATTATTTTGAACTTGACTGTACAAGACAGAAATGTAGCTTGGAAAAGCATTCCTGGGCGCCCTTTGAACACAGCAATGATTAGGATACGCTGTGGCCTGTGTGCGCTGAGAAACACACTGTCGCCATACTGAGGAATTTCGACGACACATGCTAGGAATCCAGCGCTTAGTGTTTGTCAGGAAGGTATTTCTCATACGTAAAAAAATGGTAATTCACAAGTTGTCATTTGGGAGCCACATCTGAATAAATTAAAATTAAGACTAAGAAAGGCTAAGAATTTCTAAAAACACAATGCTTATAAAAAATCTGCTTCACTTGTGTCTTGGCAATTCCAGGTGGTCATTATTCACTGGAAAGGAATTTTAACATGCTTGTATCACTATAATGCTGGATTTTAAGAGCTACGTGTATTAAACCCACTTGTATGATACGCCTGTAGCATTCTTTCTACCTAGTATTTAAAAAAAATTGCTGCCATCCCGCCCTGCGAACGTGAATGTCCAGCGAAGCTTTTTCAAACACCACACATAGTCGAGCATTGTATTCGCGCTGTTGTTCTGGTGTCTTTAATTTCCGTGTTCTACCTATGGCACTCTTAGAATGCACTGAATGAGTTGCCAGACGGGTCTGCTTTTCACTATGAAAGCGTGGTGACGTCACTAAGACCAGTCTCCGGTTCAGAAATCATGAAAGGGGTATCTGAACGTGGTCGGCGTTCAAGACGTCGATTACAGAAGTATTTGACCAACCCGCCGTCAGGAAACTCGGAGCCGAGCAGCGTTTGCGTACACGTGCACAGGACACGGGTGAGACGTTCACCAGCTATGTAGAAGACGTTCTTGATTTGAGCAGGCGCGTGAACGCTGCCACGACGGAAGTGGAAAAGATCAAGCACGCCATGAAGGGAATCGATGATGACGCGTTCCATATGCTTTTGGCCAAGGACCCGCGCACTGTTGGCGACGTTGTCAGCTTGGGCCAGAGCTATGACGAATTACTTAAGCAGCGAGCTCTGACAAGGCGACATGCCACGGCACATTGCCACACCAAATGCGGCGTCACCCTGCAGCCTGACCACTTGCCCCGAACAAGCCTCCCTGATAACCCAAATCAAGGTCTTCGTCCGCGAAGAAGTCGCACGACAGTTATCTACGGTGTCCATCACTCAGGCATCTTCCAGCACTTTGCAGTCTCCTCTCCGTAACGTGATCCGTGAATAGGTCGCGGAAGCGCTGCCGGCTGTTCACCAGCAGGATGTCGTGGCTACACCAGTCACTTATGGTACGGTTGCTACAATGTAATATATATATATATATATATATACATATATATACATATAGTAACTAGATTTTTCCATGGGCCAAGCGTATGTAGAAAAATCAGAAGCACGACTGCGGGGTTATCTTGGGTGTATTTACCCAACAGTATCGGTCGGTTGGCCGACCTTTTCCAAGGGATATATATATATTGTGGCAAGAGTATTCGGCAGGTAGACTTGACGAAGCTTGACGGTTAACACAAGCTGGCTCGTTGGAAAACGACCTAGCGCGAACCACACGATCGTCAACGTCTTCTTCCACAGTGGCTGGCACAGAACTGGTGCCGATGTGCTTCGGTGCAATCACTCCCCACGCGGAAATGAGCCAACCTGGCGACTAAGGGGAATGACAGCCCAGGAGGGTTGTAGCACGGTTTCAGCCGTGCGACGAGAACTGTTTCACGCCCTCGGCAGCGGTGGTCGGAAGATTGCTCGAGCGGCTCGATGATGTAGTTCACGGGAGACGTTTGCTCTACTACTCGGTAGGGACCATGGTAATTCGATAGAAGCTTGGTCGAAAGGCCGGGAGTAGTAGACGGGACCCAGAGCCAAACTAGCATTCCTGGGGAATAGTGAGCACTAGTTGCGGATTCGTCATTGCGAGATTTTTGTCGACATTGGTCTTGCGTGGTAAACGAGCCAGCCAGTTGACGACAATCTTCAGCGTGAGCAGCCGCTTCGGAAACAGGCGTGGCTTCAGAAACATCGGGTCGGTAGGGGAGAATGGTGTCCATGGAACATGATGGTTCACGTCCATATAGAAGAAAGAAAGGAGAGAAGCCGGTGGTAATTTGCGGCGCAGAGTTATAGGCGTACGGGACGAAGGGGAGCACCTGGTCCCAATTGGAGTGATCATCGGACACGTACATCACAAGCATATCTCCAAGGCTACGGTTTAAACGCTCCGTCATGCCATTGGTTTGAGGATGGTATGCAGAGGTGGTCCGGTGAACAATTCGGCATTCTTGGAGCAGTGCCTCGCTAGCGCTTGAGAGAAAGACGTGGCCACGATCGCTTAATAATTCACGGGGCGCACCGTGTCGCAAAATGAGGTGGCGAAGAAGGAAGCGAGCGACGTCTATCGCGGTGGCAGCTGGTGGCGCAGATGTTTCTGCGTACCGTGTGAGATGGTCGACGGCGACAATGATCCACCGGTTGCCTGCAGGAGTGTTCGAGAGGGGACCGTAAAGATCAATGCCAACACGGTCAAATGGTCGTACAGGGCACAGTAAAGGTTGAAGAGGTCACGCGGTGCTATGAGGGGGAGTCTTGCGGCGTTGGCACGAAAGGCATGACCGCACGTACTGGCGAATGTGTCGATACATGCCGCGCCAGTAATACCTCAGGCGTGAGCGGGACAAGGTCTTGAATACGCCAGCGAGGCCGCATTGAGGATCGTCGTGGAAGGCCGTGCATATGTCCGAGCGCAGATGACGCGGGATAACAAGCAGCCACCTGCGGCCATCGGTTTCGTAATTGCGGCGGTACAACAAGCCTTCACGAACGACAAAGTGTTGCGCTTGGCGACGAATGGTGCGTGAAACAGATTCAAGCGAATGGCGGGAAATAACGTCAAGAAGAGAAGCGATCCAGGGATCCTTGCGTTGCTCGGCCGGCATGTCGGGGATGCTGAGGGACGACGAATCGCAGGTGGAAGTGTGTAAGCAAAGTAGGTCAGGAGGCAGCGGAGAACGGGATAGGGCATCAGCGTCTGAATGTTTGCGTCCCGAGCTATAAATGACACGTATGTCATATTCTTGAAGGCGTATAGCCCAACGAGCGAGGCGGCTAGTGGGGTCTTTCATAGATGACAACCAGCATAATGCATGGTGGTCAGTCACAACGTCAAACTGGCGTCCGTAAAGGTAAGTACGGAATTTGGCGATCGCCGAAATAATTGCCAAACATTCTTTTTCCGTTACAGAATAGTTCGACTCTGCCTTTGTTAGGGTACGGCTGGCATACGCAACGACATACTCGTCATAGCCGTCTTTGCGTTGGGCGAGAATGCCACCAAGAACGATACCACTAGCGTCCGTGTCAATTTCAGTAGCCGCAATGGGATCGAAGTGACGCAGTACTGGAGGGGACGTAAGGAGCCGGCGGAGCGTCGTAAATGACTCGTCACAATCGGGAGTCCACGCGAGGGGTCAGCGCTGCTGGAAAGTAGCTGAGTCGAGGGGGCGATAATACAGGCGAAATTACGAATGAAACGCCGAAAATAAGAGCACAAGCCGATGAAGCTACGGAGCTCTTTAAGAGTGGTTGGCTTGGGAAACTCGGCAACCGCACGCAGTTTGGCAGGGTCTGGCAGGATTCCGTCTTGTGAAACGACGTGGCCTAAAATCGAAAGCTGTCTGGCACGAAAATGGCATTTTTTCAAGTTTAATTGCAAACCGGTGGCCGTGAGACACTCAAGAACTTGCTCGAGGCGATCAAGATGAGATTCAAAATTGGGAGAGAAGACAACTATGTGGTCTAAGTAGCACAGACAGGTACGCCACCTAGGTCCCCGGAGGATAGTGTCCATCATCCGCTCGAAAGTCGCAGGCGCGTTGCATAGGCCGAAGGGCATCACATTAAATTCGTATAACCCGTCAGGGGTCACAAAAGCCGTTTTCGGACGGTCCGCTTCAGCCATCGGCACTTGCCACCTCGCCGCGGCCGTATCAATACTCGCCACTCAACCCGAAGAAGGAGAGGAAACGGCCATCGCCTTGGCTTATGCCTCTACCAATGCACACTACATCATCAGCGATTCAAAAACGGCCATTCGCAACTACACAAGAGGACTCATAGCACCCCAAGCACAGAAAATACTCTCCGACACTCCCGCCTCAAGGCAACGCCGCGTACAGATCATCTGGGCCCCTGGTCATTCGGGTCTGGCTGGAAACGAAGCCGCCCACGATGCCGCCCGAGCTCTCGCACACCAGGCGCATCATCCGCCTCCTGGATCTTCCAGTCCTGATGAGCCCTTAGTTCTGCACCGCGGACACGCGCGCGACCGCATGGTCACATTCAGAGAAATCCTCCTCCACTACTGCAGAGAGCGATTACGCTACCCACCAGCACACAAAACACTGAATAAATCACAATCCACCACTTGGCGACTACTTCAGACGCGAACTTTCCCAAACCCCGTGCTATACCACCGAATTTACCCCGATGCATACTCCCCACTCTGCAAAGCCTGCGAGGCCCGCGCTGACCTCGATCACATCATCTGGGCATGCCCGAAAGCTACACCCACCAACACTCACCGCACTAACACTACACACATCATAACTACGGCCGAGCAGTGGGAGACTTTGCTGCTCAGCTTGGACCCAGAAGAGCAGCTCTGGGCCGTCCGGATGGCCGAAGACGCCGCCAGAAAACAAGGGCTGGCCGCCGTCTGAGGAAGGGGAGGCCTGGGGGTTAGTCTCCCAACCCCCGCCGCCCCCAGACCCCATCATGGACAAAATAAAGTTTTATCTCTCTCTCTCTCTTGCCAGTATCCAGATCGAAGATCCAGGGAAGTGAAAAATTCGGCACCTTGTAGACAATCGAGGGCATCGTCTATTCGTGGTAGAGGATAAACATCCTTACGTGTGATCTTGTTTAGTCGGCGGTAATCCACGCAAAATCTGATTGAGCCGTCCTTTTTCCGCACCAGTACGACCGGAGAAGCCCAAGGACTGTGTGATTGCTGGATCACGCCACGTTGCAGCACGTCATCGACTTGTTCACTAATGACGCGGCGTTCGGCTTGGGACACTCCGTATAGAGACGCTGACGCAGTGGAGCATGGCGACCGGTGTCAATAAGGTGAACAACCGCTTACGTGCGCCCCAAACAAGGTTGGCCGAGGTCGAAAGAGGCCCGAAAACGGTCAAGCAGTTGAACGAGCTGATTGCGCTGAGTTTGCGGGAGCGCGTTATCGACGCTGCGCAACAAGACGTCGTGGTCGAGTGAGGCGGATGTGGCGGGAGCGGCGGCAGTAGTGACGGCACCGATAGGCAGTGGGGTCGTATCGCAAGGCGCATCAAACGGAAAGATGGCATCAAAAGTGTCGAGACGCCCAACAGATACGCCGTGCAATAGAGTTGAAGAGCAGGGAAACGGATTGCACGCGTAAACGGCATCGGAATCATCATCAAGTGTGACGACTGCAAACGGTAGGACAAGGTTCCGGCGACGCGCACATTCCTCAGACGGTGCAAAAAGTGCAGTGGAATTGGGGACAGCGTCACAGGTCACAGACACTAAGGCGACAGAGAAAGCAGGGATGACGATGTCAGCAGCGACAACCACTTTAGCAGACGGGCGAGGGTCATCGACGGTTGTGGTACAGAACGGAGACAAGGCGACTTGTGCACGAGCGCAGTCGACAACTGCATGATGCGCGGAAAGGAAGTCCCAGCCCAGGATAACGTCATGCGACGCATGAGAAAGCACCACAAATTCTACAACGTAGAGCGCATCTTGAATTAAAACACGAGTGGTGCAGGTGGCCGAAGGCTGGACGTGCTGCGAGCTCGCTGTGCGTAGCGAGATATCAAAAAGCGGAGTCGTCACTTTGTTCAGTTTGCGGCATAGAAACTCACTAATGGCACAAACAGCTGCTCCTGTGTCAACAAGAGCGTTCATCGCGACACCGTCTAGAAACACTACAATTTCGTTAGGCGGCGAAAGAAGAGGCCTTGCAAATTTCGACGACGGCGCAGTTCTTGCCCCAGGAACTGCGGCTGTTAGTTTTCCTCCTGGGCATGGTTGGAACGGCGAATCATAGGGGAAAGGGAGCGGCGGCGGGGAGAAGGAGATCGGCGTGAATTGAAGGCGGGGTGACGGTAATACGAGTCCCTTGCGTCAGATGCAAGAAGGTGTGTAGCTTGTTGAGGGACATGGCCAAGGTTGGGAGTGCCATCGCTACAATGGAGTCCGCGGCGGCGACAGAGGCGCGCAACATGTCCCGGAATACCGCAAGCGTAGCACACTGGCCGGTTGTCCGGAGTGCGCCAGGGGTTGATAGGTGGTCTCGGATGCGAGAACGGTGCGTAAACCGGCCGTACAGGACTTGGCGGTGTGTAGAAGTTGGTGGCTGCGCTGGATGGGACTGGCGTCGGTTGGGCATGAGACCGTGTAAGGGCCTCAGCATAAGTGAGCGGCGCCGTAACCTGTAGCGGGGCCGTAGGCGTAACTTGTAGCGATGCCTTAACTTGCGGCGGTGAAGCAGGGGACGGCAGGGCCTCAGCAACTTGCTTCTGGATAACCCGACGAAGCGACTGGTCCAGTGTGGGGAGGGGCTCGATGACCGATGCCACAAGAGTGAGCTGACGCGCAACTTCCTCGCGTACGTATTGCTGAATTTGAGGCAGCAAGGAGGTGTAGTCAATACAAGCGCTGCTGGGAGCCAAAGCTGAAAGGTCAGCCGATTGCATTCCAGGGCGACGTGTGATGATGCGCTGTTTACGCAGCTCATCAAAACTTTGGCAAAGTTCAATAACCTGAGTAACGCTCTGTGGGTTTTTGGCAACGAGCATATGAAAGGCGTCATCGTCTATGCCTTTCATTATGTCTTTGATTCTCTCCGGTTCTGACATGGACGCATTCACCCGCCTACAGAGGACGATGATATCCTCAATGTAGCTCGTGAAGGTCTCACCAATTTGTTGAGATTATCCTCGGAGACTGTGTTCAGCGCGAAGCTTGCGCACCGCTGGCCACCCGAAAAACGAAACGAGGGTCTCTTTGAACTCTGATCAGGTGGTAAAATCGGCTTCGTAGTTCTTGAACCACAGGTTGGCCACGCCGGCAAGATAAAAGATGGCGTAAGTCAGCTTGTCGCGGTCATCCCACTTGTTGTGAGCGCTAACACGTTCATACTCGGCCAGCCAGTCTTCCACGTCGTGACCGTCAGTGCCACTGAATACTGGAGGATCACGCTGACGAAGCACCCCAGAGCACACGACAGGTGTGGGAGCAGGGGCAGCTCGCGAGGGGCCGGCGTCCTCGGTCATAGCGAATGCAGATGGTAGCGTACGGCTGCGGAGTTCCAGGATGCTGAAAGGGACGACCCAGCTCCTCCACCAAATGTGACAAGAGTATTCGGCAGGTAGGCTTGACGAAGCTTGACGGTTAAAACAAGCTGGCTCGTTGGAAACCGACCTAGCGCGAACCACACGATCGTCAACGTCTTCTTCCACGGTGGCTGGCCCAGAGCTGGTGCCGATGGGCTTCGGTACAATATATATATATATATATATATATATATATATATATATATATATATATTGTACCGAAGCCCATCGGAACCAGCTCTGTGCCAGCCACTGTGGAAGAATATATATATATATATATATATATATATATATATATATATATATATATATATATATATATATATTGTCAAGGTGTTTATTGACAGGATCGAGAGGTCGAACTCGGTGCGGCAGACAGAACCTTGCGAGCAGTCAGGACAAGCCCTGTGCGTAAAAGCGCTGGTGATGCGCCTGACTGACCGGCACTTCTTCGTCGTATTTCATACACCGGAGATGCACCTGGCTAACCGGCACTTCTTCTTCGTTACATTTTTCCCCCGGATAAAAAGACGCCATCCTGGCGATCTAAGCATATGGTAACATAGAGGGATCGTAGAAGGGCTTGAGCCGATCTACGTGAAGTGTTTCGCGACCGCGACGGCGCTGATCAGAAGACGGTGACACAGGCTTGACGACATAATTCACGGGGGAAGTTTGTGCAATTACACGGTAAGGTCCATGATATCTAGGGAGCAGCTCAGAAGAAAGGCCGGGAGCTAAATGTGGAACCCGTAGCCAAACCAATGAATCGGAAGGGAAGCTTGGAGGTTCAGAGCCACCACGACGAAGCTTCTGTTGTGTCTTATCTGCGGTGGTAAGACAACGGGCGAACTAGTTGTCTGCATTCTTCAGCATGCTGCGTAACTTGAGATACAGGACCACATTCCGATGAATCAGGCTGGTAAGGTAGCATGGTATCGATGGTGCAGGACCGTTCACGGCCGTACAGTAAGAAAAACGGAGAGAAACCAGTGGTAGCTTCAGTGGCAGTATTATAGGCGAACGTGACGAACGGAAGCACAGCGTCCCAGTTGGAATAGTCGGACGCGACGTACATGGCGAGCATGTCGCCAAGAGTACGGTTGAAACGCTCTGTTAGCCCGTTCGTCTGTGGATGGTATGCGCTAGTGGTCCTGTGGATGATGTGACACTCCTTCAGAAGCGACGTCACGACTTCAGATAGAAATGCGCGGCCTCGATCACTGAGAAGTTCCCGAGGGGCTCCGTGACGAAGAACAAAATGCCGCAGTATGAAGGATGCAACATCTTGGGCAGTTGCAGATGGAAGTGCAGCGGTTTCTGCATAGCGTGTGAGGTGATCCACTGCAACGATAATCCAGCTGTTGCCAGCACCAGTAGAAGGAAGCGGGCCATAAAGGTCAATTCCGACCCGATCAAAAGGACGGGATGGGCAAGGAAGCGGCTGCAAGGGTGCGGCAGTGGAAGTAGGGACCGACTTTCGGCGCAGGCAGTCGAGGCAGCAGCGGACGTACTTGCGAACGAATTTGTACATGCCAGGCCAGTAATACCGGAGCCTAAGGCAGGTGTAGGTCTTTAACACGCCACCGTGTGCACATTGGGGATCAGTGGGAAACGATGCGCATAAATCAGCCCGAAGATGACGCGGTATTACAAGGAGCCATTGCCGACCCTCGGGGAGATAATTGCGACGGTAGAGGAGTTGGTCGCGAATAACAAAGTGATGCGCCTGCCGCCGTAGAGTCCTAGACGCCGTAACAGTGGTAGGTTCAGAGATAAACTCCAAAAGCGAAGAAATCCACGGGTCTTTGCTCTGCTCAGAGCGCATGTCATCGATGGCAAGTGCTGAGAGGACAAAGTTGAGTGGGCAAAGACTGTCAGGGTCAGGTGATATTGGCGAGCGGAAGAGAGCGTCGGCATCGGTGTGCTTGCGTCCAGAGCGGTACACAACCCGGATGTCGTACTCTTGCAAACGGAGTGCCCAGCGTGCGTGGCGGCCAGAGGGGTCTTTCAATGAGGAGCCAGCATAGCGCATGGTGGTCCATTACGGCATCAAATTGGCGGCCGTATAAATAAGGTCGAAATTTCGTAAGGGCCCAGATTATGGCTAAAAACTCCTTTTCTTGAACAGAGTAGTTTAGCTCCGACTTTGTCAGCGTGCGGCTAGCATAAGCAACGACGTATTCCTCGCGACCACTTTTGCGTTGGGCAAGAACCGCCCCAAGGCCGACTCCACTAGCATCTGTATGGACTTTAGTTGGGGTATCGGGGTCAAAATGCCGCAGAATAGGAGGAGAGGTGAGCAGATGGAGAAGGGTCGTAAACGCGTCATCGCATGATTTCGACCAGGCGGATAGGGCGTTGTCTCCAGCCAGCAGTTGAGTCAAAGGGGCGATTATCATGGCGAAGTTCTTCACAAAGCGGTGAAAATAGGAGCAGAGGCCAACGAAACTGTGTAGTGTCTTCGGATTAGTGGGCTTGGGGAACTCGGCAACTTCACGGAGTTTTGCAGGATCCGAAAGCACGCCTTCTTTGGATACGACGTGGCCTAAGATGGTAAGCTTACGAGCAGCAAAGAAGCATTTTTTGGTGTTAAGTTGCAGGCCAGCCTTAGTCAGACAGCTTAATACCTCTCTTAGTCGTTGGAGGTGAGTCGAGAAATCAGGTGAGAAGACAACGACATCATCTAGGTAGCACAAACACGTGTGCCACTTGAGACCGCGCAAGATACTGTCCATCATACGCTCGAACGTAGCGGGCGCATTACATAGGCCGAATGGCATGACATTAAATTCGTATAATCCGTCCGGTGTAACGGAGGTGGTTTTGGGGCGGTCAGCCTCTGCCATGGGGACTTGCCAATATCCAGACCGCAATTCGAGAGAGGAAAAGAACTCGGCACCTAGCAAACAGTCAAGAGCATCGTCTATGCATGGTACACTCTAAAAAAAAGGAGTGACCCTTGCTCCTTTAAAGGAGGAACGGCGATATCCCCTATGTTCGTCTTTATATGGAGGAACTTTCCTCCCTCATGGCTAGGAGCAACTGTTACTCCCTTTCCAAAAACAACATGGCCGACTCCAGGCAAGTGAAGCCAGCAACACGACTATAGGCTTAATAACTAGGATTGAAGCTACTAGGGGCGCCAATAGGGGCTTCGAGATTCGCACGCACTGAGCAATGGTCTCGGAGGCTACAGGCAATAAAAGATTTAAAAAAAATTGTATGTACAAAAAGATTTTTCCCACACGCGAAAGGTATTATATATTATTATAATATTATAACACATTTTTATATAACATTCTATTAATTCTCAGAGATTATAATATAACACTTAATTAATAGAGCTGACACAATGGTCATATACACTAAGAGCAGTACTCAACTGTACACACATACGCATTAAATTCATACAGCACTTGAGAATCAACAACACACGCACATAGTCACACTATAATACACATGGTCACATTAACAAGCATACATAGACATTTTACACACAGACGTAATTATGAACAGATTCATTGACACAACAATTCATAGAGCACTGACAGAACCAACACGCACACGTTCGCATATAACGACACGGTTCACCTTGTTTGTCTTTTTACAAGCTTTGTGAACTTGCGTACGATCTTATAGAGGCACGAAATGCGACCCCCCAATGGTGCCGAAATGCAGATCAGTTTTCTGCGAAGTTAAACAATTGCTGATAAGGACAAACCTAAACGTATTAGGTGGTATGACAGGTACATGCAATGCACACAGACCTTTTAATATAAAGTTGCATAATTTTGAACGGTTTAATTACAATGTTTTAATGTAGTCCCGTGGCTATGGCGTTGCGACGCTAGCCACCCTACCGCTGGGCTCGAGGACGTGACGGCCGCTTTTAGGCAGAAAGTAAAAACGCTCGTATAGTGCATTGGATGCACGTTTAAGAACCTCAAAAATACATTACAGAATTTATTTCTACGCTAAACCTTTTTGTCTCGCAACATAGTTGGGCGCGACACGGCTAGTTAATATTCATGTATCACGGCCTCACTAGTGTGCAGGTGGCGCCGTTGTCATTCCTCCGTCTACAACGTGCTTGTTGGATGTACGAGCTGCTTCGCTGTTGCTACGATGGGTTTGATCGTGTGTTTTTGTGTTTGGCAGTAATGAAATGTGACGTAGTTAGCTTCAATAATAGTGCGAGCAGATAGCTTGTGTCTTGCTGCATACTCGCCTTATGCGTGGCGCGCCAGGCAAATGTGGACCAACGATTTTCGTGCCAGGTAGTGCGTTGCCTTTGTGTCATGGTTGTGGAAAGTTGGGTGCATGTCGCAAAGAAAGCATGCGAATTATTAGCGTACCTGAGCTCGTCCACTACGCAGCGGCATGTATGCTGCGACAGCGCCTCCTTTATATTTAGAAAAATAGAGGAGGCGCTGGCTGCGACTAACATCGTCGATGCAGCACCGGCAACTTGGAGAGCGCTTTTCGACCGCGTCGTACCGTTTGAAAGGTGCTGCTAACTGAATCGTGCTTGCTAACTACACACGTATTGTGCGTGCTCCCCATGTGTGCACAGAATGCGGGAACGTAGGAAATGGTACCCCCACGACAACAGTAATACCTGTGCTGATGCTTGCTGAGCGCCGGTTGTCAGAATTTAGTTATGCGAGTTTATTGCCTCAATGCGAAATTGAAAATCTTGATAAGCGTCTTCTTCCGATGAGAAATATTACGTTCGGAAATAGTCATGATCATCAAGTGCACCTGTGCGTGAGCTCGCCCTTTTCAGCTGAAGTTGCATAATAGCGACCCATGTGCTTCACCGATTCTTACTGCAATCCCGTTTCCTCGCTTATAAATGCTTCGACGTCGTAAATAATCTCTGCTTATGAGGTTTTCGGTTTACGAGCAGTTTATGAGAAAAAAAATCACAGCTTGCTACTAGTACAGCTTACTTTTGAAGACAAGGTGTGTTGACATAACTTATACGCAACTAAACATGACGGGAAAGTTGCTTATGAAAGAAAAAATAAATGAATTGTTATGTAAAGAAACATTTGTTTGTGATGTGCTGCTCCTGTGTGTGTTGAAAATTTTACTGAGATGAAGAGGCCCTATTATCATGTGCACTGTTGCCACCCTGCACTAGTGCAAACATTGTTTTCGTGACTATTTTTAGGTGCTCCTCGCATGTGTTCACCATGTTACAGCTTTAATGGGCTACTGCTATAAGTTAACACAACTTATTTTGTAGTGGCGAGGCTGTGACCACATAACGGAGGGGCTCCTTGGCTATGGCTGCCATGGTGCAACATGTAATCTGGATGGTCGAGTCGGGTATGTATGAAGTGTACGTGTTCCAAATAGGATCTCGGTATCATTCGTCGATAAGTTAGTCGACGTATTACTCAACACAGCTTACTAAATTGACTAAATATTTATGCAACTTGCTGCTTATTTGTGTTCATAGCTGTTTTCGCACATTATCATGTTCTATAAGAAAACTAGACCCAACATGTTGTGATGAATATTTTTTATTTCAACAATCACTTGGCTGCGATTACCATTTCATTTTTGCTAAGTACACGGTGTGTTCATTACTTTTTATTTTGGTTTCATTGTTCTGAAACTGTTTTTCAGGCTGTAGCTTTTATTTCTGATTTTCATGTGTTTATGCAACACGCTCGTGCAGCATCTGCGTATGTAAGAATTAAAAGTGTAGTGGGCCAAATTTGTCACAGGTCTAAGCGCACGGCGTGCTTAGCATTGTTTAACATATTTACAATTATTTGTCTTGTTCCCAGAATAAATACCACTGGCAAATGCACATTTGACGAGCTTGGAACTTCTTGAAATGATACATGAAAGCCAGTATTCACTGTGCTGCAGCTACTACACCAGTGAGGTGTTTTCTAGTAAGCTTGCTATTTTATATTCATGGCAAGCTATTCCGATGCATGCAAGTAGGCATTGTAGCAGTTGCGAGTCTGTCTAGTTACATTGTTTTTCACTTTACGTCAATACAGCATAGACCACAGAGTTAGCTGGTAGATAGTTCAGTGTATTGATACTGTCTCATTAAAGAAACCCACTACTTCGCACATAGTGCTTAAATGTCTGCTTGCTCTTATGGCATTTGCTGGTTATTGCAATGTTGCTCATCAAATGCATTTGATTTCAACATGACCACACAGAACATTCTAATTGACACTAGTGTAATTTTAATAGTGATAATCAACCAGCCAAGGCTTAATTATACAGCTCTCAAGAATTATTTCTAATACTTTGGGTTCCTTTCCATGTGTTCTGTTTCATCCTGTGTTTCATCAGCACAGTGGGCAGTCCTTTAAAATTATTCATTCTACTTGGCGGTGTTCAGGTAGAAAATGTTAACCAGCAAGTATAAATTATAATGCTATCGGTAAGACTTCTATTACTGGGTGGATGAATACAAAGTGCTATATGTAATTGTAAAAGTATTTTTGACAAAAATACCGGTGTCTAGAACAAGCACCATATGCACTGCAACTCTTATAGTGTTAAGTTGGGTAGGCAAGTATCTATGCTAAGTATACTTGCACATATACTTTCTTCATATTAGCTAGTATTTTAGCTACATGAAAGAGCCTATGTTGTGACTGCTGAAGTCAAATTTATGAATGATGTGCCTGCCTGTTTTTGTTGTGCACTTACTGCTGTGGTGTCTTAAGAATTGTAGCCATGTGACAACTAAAGTATTACAAAAATGTGTAAGCTAGCTTGCTAGCTTGATAAGACACTTATCAAGATTTTCAATTTTGCATTGAGGCAACAAACTTGCATAACTAAATTCTGCCAACCAGCACTCAGCAAGCATCAGCACAGGTATTACTGTTGTCGTGGGAGTACCATTTCCTACGTTCACGCACTCTGTGCACACACGAGGAGCACGCACAATGCGAGTGTAGTCAGCAAGCACGATTACTTACCTTTCGAATGGTACGACCCGGTTGAAAAGCGCTCTCGTAGTTGCCGGTGCTGCGTCGACGATGTCACTCCCAGCCAGCGCCTCCTCTATTTTTCTAAAAATAAAGGAGGCACTGTCCCAGCATACATGCGTATAGGTGTTGAGACAAAAAGAACCATTGAACAATCTATATCGTACATTATAGTTTAGCATAGGAAGAAATTCTATAATGTATTTTCGAGGTTCTTAAACGTGCATCCAATGCACTATACGAGCGTTTTTACTTTCCGCCTAAATGCGGCCGTCACGTCCTCAGTGCCTGAAGGCGAGAAGCGAAATATCACTGAAATGGAACGTTTCAGAAGACGTCCCCAGTTATTAGCCGTATTTCTGCGTATTATGTGGAATAGAGAATTGCGCGGCATCATTTCGCCGTTACTTCGCCTACAAGAAGCACGTGTATCGCTTTCACACAAAAGCCGCTGGCATTAGCGCCGATGAGCATACACCTGACTTTGGCTGTGATGAAGCAACTGGAGAAAATGCATCGTAACTGATGCCTCAACTTCATCAGATACAAACAGTGATGACACTGCTTCGAACTTTGACTTCATTGCGACAATCAGGGAAGAAGATAGCGATGTTCTACATCAGGATCATGGAAAAGTTGCAGCTACCATTTAGTACCACAGATGAAATTTTCACCGTTGTGAAAGCCCTCATTTATGATGTCATAGAAGGGATGTTCAAAAAAACTGCAAAGCTCCTAGAGGAAAAAATGTGGCACCGTGCACAATAGAAAACCTGGCATGCCAACTGAATGCTGCGGATATTGTTGTCAATATATTTTCCGACTTGACAAGTACTCACATGAGAAAAAAAATACATTTCGGAGCACTTTATTTACACTGAAGCTACTCAGATGCCACTGCAGACTGGCAGTTACAAAGACTTTACATGTTATATTTCTATCTCTAAACTGTTAACAAATTTCCTGAAATGCGAGGACTTGCTAGAATGCATTTCACAGTCCGTGTCAAAATCGCAAGATGTGCTCTATGACTTTGCTGATGGCAATTCATTCAGTCAGTACCGTCAGCTTGCACAGGATGCCAGTCACGGCACTATATTTCTGCTTTTGTACACTGATGAGCTGGAGCTTGTAAACCCTCTTGGTGGTGCTGCTGGACGGCACAAAATCTTACCAGTTAACTTTTCTATTTTGAATCTGCATCCTCGGCATTGGTCAAAACTCAGTGCCATTCACTTGCTTCTAGTTGAGTACCATGTCATGCTACGACATGGCCTGGCCTAAGTGCTACTGCCACTCGTGCAGGACCTAAATTTAATACAAAAGAATGGAAGGGGCACTGGCATTCTGCACTTTAATGTTGTGACTGTGGTATTCTCGGGAGATAACCTCTCAATGCACTTCTTGGCAGGTCTCCAGTGTTGCTTTAGCAGCGGCACAGTCTGCCATTACTGCTTAGCTCAGCACAGACAATTGCGGATGCTGCATAATTTGGATGACTGTATCGAGAGGACAAGTGCAGCACACAAGAGCCACCTTAAAACATTCACACTTGACACAGCTATAAATGGGCCCTTGTACGGCATTACAAATGTATCGCCATTGCAAGGCCTTGAAGAGTTTGATGTCACTGAACAATTACCTCCTGATGCCATGCGTGACATACTTGAAGGGGGTATTGACTGTGTTCTTCCCCACGTTTTGGAAGGTTTAGTTGCTGACGGAGTGATCCGCAAACAGGACCTTGGGAAAACATTGTCCTTCAAGTATGGCTTTCATGACAAAAAGGCCATACCTCCTGCCATTAGGGACGCATTTCGTAGTGGCAAAGCCAGCCTTAGGGGATCAGCAAGCCAAAAATGGTGCCTCTTTCGGCTGCTTCCCCAAATATATGCAGAGTACATTCCTGAAGGCAACCCTCATTGCATGGTGTACTTGGCATTCAGGCATCCCAAAGCCACTGATAAACCAGCACTCTTCAAAGTTAACTTTTATGTAGGCACAAAAAGGCACTTAAAAGCGGATCCTAACGGCATATACTTCTGTTGGCATTTATATGTCACAGGCACCTTCCCTTCAGGATGCTCAATGGCTGGCTTTCGCATCGTTTCTGCACATTGAAAAAATGGCTATTTCGCCCCTGTTTTGCTTATTTGTCAACACGTAACTTCTGAACAATGCTTTGATGCACACATGCCGAAACCCATCTTTTCTTATGGCTGCTGGTGACATTGAACCCGGGTTGACGAGGTGGAACGCATAGAAATGCATGTGGTGTGCTGTTGAAGGCTGTGGTTTGTCATGGCCCCTTTAGGTGCCGCATGCTTTCTATTTATGTGCCATATTGCCTGCATCTTCGAGTGTTACAGATGGATAATAGTCACCACGGTCGATTTTATTTGTAAGGCGAGTTACAATAAAGAATTGCTATGTATTGATTTGCAGACATCAACTGTGCCACTGTACGTATTACTAGTTGGCTTTGCATACAATGTTGTAGAAGTGTACGTTTTTTTTTTTGCTTCTGGAAGAACCATCATGTATTTGATCAGACTATTGTGATGCCTTATTGAAACTGTGGCAGACACCTGCGTATTTCTTCCACAGAGTCTTAAAACAGTTTCTTGCTGAGGTAGTGTGCTTTTGTTCATCATAGTATGTTTGTTTTTACTTTTGTTATATGTTAATTACATTACTTTCGTTTTTAATCATTGTAGTGCGATTCTTTAAAAATCATTCGATGGCAGTACTTTTGAATTGTGCAGATTTGTTACGTTATTAGCTAGTAAAAGGTGACAGACTCTTAAATGGAAATTTGGGCTTGTTGATAATTCATTACAAGCAGTAGATGTATAACACAACTATAGGCTTTTAAGGACTGGCACGGCAAAGTAAGGCTGATAATTACGTGGACTAGTGGGAAAGAGAGATTTCATGAAGGAGTAGCTAAAAACTAATTCAGGACAACAACGATTCGAAAGCATTTTTGATGCATAACACCTAATGCTCGTGACATCTGAACATGCAACATCTCACCTGTAAAGCTTGCCAGTTTGGCTGACAACACGTTAAGTTTGCTTTCGTTTGAAAGCAATTTTAAATTAAGATAGTGACGGAAGCAAGAGTAAATAAATGCACACTTTATTACAGCATGGCAAGATTGCTTTACTATCACACACCTTCGCCAGCAATCTCGGTAATTTTTTAAGCAATCAAGATTGGTGGCATTCAACAACATTGATGGACATTCATGAAACAAGTAATTATTGCAAGACATCACAACAAAGCAGCAAACACAAAAAAATCGGCAATTGTGTCATTTATGATTGGCTCTGGCGTCTGTATTTCTTTTCAGAAACCATGCAGGTTATAGAATCAATTAGGTCGCGTCTTTTGATGTGCTGAACTTCCACTTCGATGATGTACATATAAAGGTCCAGTGCTTGTTCCAGTTAGCCATGTATTCTAAAAGGAATAAAAAGTTGAATTGTGAAAATGTCATTCTCAAATGCAGTAACGCATGACACTGAAAAAAGTGGACAAAGTTTTTTTCAAACCGAATATGATGTAGCATGGTGCATGAAAAACAAATCAGATCACTTGGCCTTGTTTGTTTTGAACCACGTAAACAACATAGTTAAATAGCTGTAGAATAATATGTTACGATTTGCATAAAAACTTGACAAGAGACTACAGTTGCTTTCAAATTCCGCCCCCACCGCAATCGGCCACAGGAACCGGAGTCGAAGCCGCTACCATAAGGAAATAGAGCACCATAGCCACTGCGGCCATACATTTCAGTGGCGATCGATTTCGGAATACTATCGGTCACTTTCTGCACCGCTTTCATTACACGTACGCGTTTCCACATATTAGGGGCCAAGCTCCTTAGGGTGTGGGTCTGTCCCTCCTCTGTAGTATGTAGTAGTAGTCGTCGTCGTAGTAGGTAGCCACGTCTACTTTTAATGAAAAAAATGTCACAGTTTCGCCCTAAGGGCGAAGCGATGAATGCGATAGCAACACAGCAATGTCATACGAAGTAAGGTGAGCGGCTTTGGTAGCAATATGAATTGTAGTAAACATGAGCTGATTAAGTAAGCAGGTGTGCTGCGGCGCAAGTAGACCGACATGAAGAGAGACTCGATGACCACGAGAAGGCGCGTGTGAAACGGTGGTGTTGATGAGAAGCGCTTCCCGTGGGCAGCGCGTGCGAAGGGACACACCTGTAGCGCTGCACTGCCGACCCGGGCAGCATTGCATGTGTAGCGTGCGTTGGAAAATGTGGCCCGACTATTACTAACTGATTCAACAAGCGTGGTGTGAGCGCGCACAAACAAACATGAATAGATCACACTGAATGACTGCAGACAACGACTGTCAAAACGCTGGCAGCAAGCGCATATATACGCCGCAGCAGCGGGCGAAGGTACGTGTGGTCTATCGCTTCAACGGAAACTGAGCGGCGAATGGACGGCGCATAAAGGTCAGAGCCGTGTGGAGATAAGAGACGGTGCAGTCGAACGAACGACGAGCGCGGATGTTGGCAGCGTAGAAGTGCGCTGCCACCAGGGAAAGCTGCCGAGCAACTTCTCGTACGAACTCCTTTATCTGGTGCATTAGAGGCGACTCGTCAACACCTAGCGTCAGACCTGAGACAGAGGCGAATTCTGAAGGCGGATGTCGTGTGACAACTCGCTGCCTTCGAAGTTCGTCGTAACATTGACACAGCGCAATGACGACAGACACTGTGGTCGGGTACCAGGCGACCAACATCTGGAAGGCGTCGTCCTCAATTACCTTGAGGATATGTCGGATCTTATAGGCGTCTGGCATCGTTGCGTCGACTCTGTTGCACAGATTAACGACGTCTTCGATATAGCTGGGGAAATTCTCACCTGGTTGCTGGGCGCGTCCGCGCAGGCGTTGTTCAGCCTGAAGTTTACGTACAGCAGGACGACCAAAGACTTCCGTGAAGTTGGTCTTGAACACCAACAATGTCGAAATATCGGATTCGTGGTTACGATACCACAAATGTGCAACGTTGCTCACGTAGAAAATTACGTTGTTGAGCTTTTCCCTATCGTCCCAGTGGTTGTGCCTGCTGACTCTGTCGTACGAGGCGAGCCAGTCCTCGAAGTCCTGATCACCGGTACCCGCAAAAATCGCAGCATCTTGCTGACGCTGCACGCCAGGACAGATGACAGTTGGTGCCGTGACTGCAGCTTGTTGGGCTGAATCGTCAGGCATGGTTCGAGAAGGCTGGGCTGGATCGTCCGGCAGGGGCCGAGATGATTGAAGATTTCGGCTTCGAAGTTCCAGCGTTGATGGAGTCGTACCCAGCACCCTCCACCAAATGTCAAGGTGTTTATTGACAGGATTGAGAGGGCGAACTCGGTGCGGCAGTCAGAACCCTGCGAGCAGTCAGGACAAGCCCCGTGCGTAAAAGCGCTGGTGATGCGCCTGACTGACCGGCACTTCTTCGTCGTATTTCATACTTCGTTACAATATATATATATATATATATATATATATATATATATATATATGTGTGTGTGTGTGTGTGTGTGTGTGTGTGTGTGTGTGTGTGTGTGTGTGTGTGTGTGTGTGTGTGTGTGTGTGTGTGTGTGTGTGTGTGTGTGCTGTTTGCCTTCATTTGTTAACCTGGCGTTTTGTGTTTAAGCCACGAAATTTTCCGACCTTTTCACAGCGTTTCTGTAAAAAGCACCTTTAGTGGCGGAAATTGGTGTAAACTGCCAGGACTTTGTGCGCACCGGCAAATGGAGCCAAGTATGCACAGGCGCTGTTAGCATACGCTATCTTGGAAAGCCTCGGTGCTCCCTGTGGTTCATCTGCAAATTTATGCTTAATAGATAATTATCATTTAGGCAAAATTGAACGCAAATATGAAACGAGAATATTTTTTGATTTCCTTCATTTTCTTTAAGATAACACCTTCAGGTGCAAGGCAAATAGGAATGAAACTATGTATGTTGTTATATGCCTGATTGCGAAGAAAGAAATGCCGTTCGCCTTCAATTGTTAACCTGGCGTTTTGTGTTTAAGTCACGAAATTTTCCGACGAACGAGAGGTATACAGCTTCGCTGTTAAACATCTTCCAAAGTGGGAAAGGAACGTGGGATCATTGCAGTGTGTACCGTAAGGATGATTACTCTTAAACTGCACCTCGTGCAGTGTGATCACTCCCCAATAATATTTCGTTTCGGTAATGCTGTTCATTGCTGTTGTAGTCATTTCAGATGTACCACTTAGAGTATACGCGTATGTGGCTGTGTTAGCTCTACACTTTCCGCATTTCTGTGGCACGTGGCTTTGCGCAAAAATGTCAGCCATTTTTGTGTGAAATGCCCCTTTCAAGACTGCTAGAAGAAATTTTGCAGAGTTGGCTTAGTCTGCAGTCACTTCTGTCTGGAACACAGTCGGGTTAGACATGCTGAACAACAATGCTGTGTTGCCATCAGGGTGCAGCCTTGGGACTTAGTCTGCACTTCGGACATCTACATACAAGTGTGTAAATACTATAAAGTTCTTAGTGCCCACCTGAAACTTCACATTGTTCAAAGTGCAAAAGCCACATGTCCATTATGTAAGAAAGCATCGATAAGAAGGCATCTTTTTCTTCCATCTCACGTTACCACGGGAAGTACCTTTGCACAGACGAGATGTGGAGGTTCAAGAGGCTAGGCCTGTTCCAGAACTGTTACGACCCCTCCACGTGATGCTTAGAAACTGGGAGCGATGTATCTGGATAGGAAGAGCCATCTAGTTCACTGGCGCCGCGTCAAGGTTGCATGCAAGAAACCTGTAAGAACCACGTTTGCACTACTTTTAGCTATCTGTACGTGCGACTGTTATCTGAGCGCCATGTTCCGTCATCTTCAGTTAGTTATTTATGAGGCTATGTATGACATGCAGAATGCAAGCGCTTTAGAAAGGGCTTCCTGTCTCAAAGAAAAGCTCAGGGAAAAAGCTGTTGGCAATGATGACATAGATAAGCTGATAGATGAAACATTTCAAAGTGATTATGTTTTGGCACTGCATCGTGCACGAAATGGTGTGTTCAAGACAGAACATAGCCGTTCCTCTTTCTTCAAGAAAGAGTTTCTATATGTATTACCTGTCGAAATATTATTGGGAAAAAGCAAGAAGAACATGAATGCTACCTTTCATTACGTTCCAATTCTAAGTACACTTGAAGCCACGCTGGCGATCGAAGATGCGATATCAGAGTGCGATAGGATGCTGCCTGAGAGCCCTGGTGTCCTGAAAGATTTCACTGATCTAAACATGTTAAAATCTATTCCACTATACAAGGAGCATCCGGAAGCACTGAAGTCTTTATTCTTTAAAGATGCATTTGAGGCCGTGAATCCAGTTGGTTCTGGGAAGAAGAAACACGAACTTCTAGCTGTTTATTCATTCCTTGGTAATATTGCTGCATCGACGACCCACCTGTCAAATCCTCTGACCACACTGCAGACCAGACGAAACCTGATAGAGGTTAAACTGGATGACGCACATGTTGTCGCTCTAGTGGACACTGGGGCTCAGATATCAGTGATGAATTCGGAGCTTCGTCGCCGCCTTAAGAAGGTCCTAACACCACCCACAGTACCGCTCATTCGTGTCGCCGATGGCGGAACGTTTCCCGTGCTAGGGATGTACTCCGCGCGAATAAGTGTTGCCGACCGATCCACAAGCGTACTCCTTGCCGTGCTCGAGAAATGCTCCCATGACCTCATTCTCGGTATGGATTTTCTGTCTGCCCATTCTGCCCTTATTGACTGTGGAACCGGCTTGCTTCAGCTAGACCTACCGTGCTACCATGACGCTCCTACTACCCGCCAACCGCGCTTGTGCTCAGTGGATTGCGTTAGGCTACCTCCTCAAGCCGTTATGTATGTGAACTTGCGGTCTTGTTCGCCCGTTCCCGATGGCGATTACATTTTGACCCCGATCGTTGACGTCGTATTCGCCAAAAACATCGCTCTTCCTCACACGCTTATTAGAGTTGCCGATAATCACACGTCGCTACCCATACTGAACTTTAGCTGGTGCACGCAACTCATCCCAAGCGGCATGACTCTAGGCCACATTGCTTCTATCGATGAGTGTGCCGTTTCTGCATTCGTCACCGACGCTTCTTTATCCTCTGCCCCTTCCTCTTTCTCACACATACTCGTCGACGGTGATATTGACAAGATGATTGCGTCTGACCTCCTTCCTGCACAGACAGCCGATATGCGGCGCATATTGAAGTCCTACCGCGACATCTTTGACTTCAATGACCGTCCTTTGGGACAGACATCTGTGGTCACTCATAAGATCAATACTGGGGACGCCAGCCCAATCAGACGACGTCCCTATCGCGTGTCCCATGCCGAGCGCAAAGTGATACAGCGTGGAAGTCGACAAGATGCTCACCAAGGACGTCATTGAACCTTCATGCAGTCCATGGGCATCACCGGTCGTCCTGGCGAAGAAGAAAGATGGCAGCTGGCGCTTCTGCGTCGACTACCGCCACCTAAACAAGGTACGCGCAAGGACGTCTACCCTTTGCCGCGGATCGACGACGCTCTCGACTGTCTACACGGCTCTGCATACTTCTCTTCTATCGACCTGAGGTCAGGCTACTGGCAGATCTCCGTCGATGATCAAGACCGTGAAAAGACCGCATTTGTTACGCCCGATGGACTTTACCAGTTTAAAGTAATGCCCTTTGGACTGTGTAATGCCCCAGCCACATTTGAAAGGATGATGGACTCCCTCCTCCGTGGATACAAATGGTCAACTTGCCTGTGTTACCTTGACCTTGACAAAGTGCAAGCACGTCCTGTATATAAGTCAGGTATGACTCTGTCGCTGTCTGTGCACGAGATGCGAGCTCCTTCTTTGCTGCTGCCTTTCTACCTGCGGACTTGCCGAAAAGGGAACGCATCTTTTCCTTGCATGCATCCCAGCTCCCAATTTCCTCTTCATTATTCTGAAACCACACCTTCGCGGTTCCCTTGAGATAAAATAATAGGTTTGCCAACATGATCGTCTCATCCAAGTGATTATTCTTACTTGCACGCTCGTACAGGGGTAGCGAGTCCTCGATGTCGACGTTGTCAGTCCCGCAGAATGTGCCTGGGTCCTTTAGCTGAGCCAGGACGACCGTTGTCGTTGCAGCCGCCTCGGTGGGCGCAGACACTTCTTCCGCCATCGTGGATAAAGCCAAGCGTCGGCCGCTGCGGAGCTCCGTTGTACCGTATGGGTACCCAGCACCTCCACCAAAATGCCACGGGGATGAGAGTAGCAAAAGGGATAGGAAAATTATATTTACACGATATATACAGAGAGAGAGACGGCTTGCAAGATTGCAGAACAACAACACGAGCGCTGCCCAGATCGTCGTCTTCACCGTCTTTTTGGCGCATTCTTCCATGCTCGGCATAGCGCGTAACAATATCTATCCATGCAAGAGATATGCAGCTCATTCTCTGAAGCTGTGGTTGCTCTGCAATGAAAATTATTTTGCATATTTTGGGCAGGCCAAAGTGCTTATGCCTTTGCTGGATGATTTGAAGAATTTGGAAGCTGGCCAATTCGAAACTTCAAGATAAATGCGTTTGTTTTGCGCTGTGATTGCCACCATTGAAGGCAACCTTGGAAGCCATGGAATTGAAGGCTTTGTGGAAAATTTTACCTCTGAAAGTGGCATCTGTTGGTTTTGCATGGCTGAAAGAACTGACAGTTTACTCCAACTGCACGGTCAGGTATTTCAGAAATCAGAAACCGGCCAATTATAGCAGTGCTTTATTTGCCCTGCAAGCCAGTGGTTCTCGTATAGAAAAAGGAGTAAAGTTCAATTGCTTATTCAATCAAGTGAAGTACTTCCACGAGTGGACTCCATGTGTCCCTACTCGTTTGGCAAATAATTTATTAGCGGGTATAGTTTCATTTGAACTTTCTTTGTATATTAAACATATTGTAACGGTTCTAAAGTAGATTTCTCTACAAGACGTAAATCAGCGCGTAACTTGTTTTCATTATAAACGTGGTGATTTGGCTGACCGACCATGTGAAGTTCACCTCAAAAAAGCACTAGGAAGCCATGTTGTGCAAAAATGGAACATGTTGCGCTTTCTTCAATTGTTCCTGCTTGGTTCAATTCAATCCACTGAAAATGAAATCTAGCGACAGCTTCTTTTGCTGTCTGAAATTGTCCAGCTTGTAACTGCACATACGCTCACACTCGCCATGGTTATAAGGCTGGAAGACATGATAGAGGACGACGTGACAGGCAGAGCAAATCTCTTCCCTGACGTTGCCATGAAAACTAAGCATCATTACCTGCTTCATTAACCTTTACTGATTACGCAGTTTGGCCCGCTGATAAAATGTGGACAATGAGGTGTGAAAATAAGCACATCTATTTCTGTAAGTGTGCAAGAGAGTGACAGAATCTTAGGAACTTGACGCACACACTTTCTGAGCTCCATAAGCTTTATCAAGCATATAAAAACACGGGAGAAGGTATTCATGACTTAGTCAATGGTTCCTAATTCTCGAGTGAGCTTTGCACTCCGTAAATACAAAAGGAAGTACGCGAGATAAACGTTGACGAAGGCAATATATTCTCGGCTCGACAAGCTACTATCCGCGGCCTTTTTTGCAAGCAAGACATGCTTGTCGTTATGAGGCGGACAGATGGTGCGCCTGTTTTTCGTGAGATTATGTTCATTCTTGCCAGTAATGACAGCTAATTTTTCTTGTAAAGAACTGTCCACACAAGATATGAGCCTGTTATGCCATTCTACATTATCAGTAGTGATGCTCCTTTCAAATGTATGAAGCTTGAAAGCTTCCTTGATTGGACTCCGCTGGTACAGTACAAGCTTGCCCGCAACAACTACCCTGTTGTTGCGTTGAAGAATGCTATTTTAAATTTTGCTTGATTTCATGCTTTTGAAAGGCAGAATGGACTTGCAACAGCATATTTCCAGCTGGCTGCCACACTTGGACAATGAAGTCATACAACTCATTGTACTGGAACTGCTTGGCTGTGGTGTTCAGTCACTTAAGCACCTCATGTATGTAGTAGAAGCTGACCTAATGTTCCTGAATGTGGTCAGTAGACACATCCTGCTCGAAAAGTTCCAACCGCGCAAGTGTCGATTTGACAAGGAAGTGAAGCTTCGGTGAGCATGTTGGGCCAGCTAGGCTTTTGATATTCCATGGGACGCATTTCCACCCGAACTCAAGAGCATATGAAGAGGGCAGGCGCCCACTGAAAAGTGATCTGAATGACATGGTGAGGACGCTAAGTGACATGGTGCTTGCCTGCTACCACAAACCTGGTAGCAAGTTTCCAAGAACTTTTGAGGACACCCTCAACGGTACCGTCATTTCTACAGGACTAGAAACGCCTCTATGGAAGCTGGAGAATTGTAATAATAACAAGAGAAGGCCAAGTTCTGAGTGTTAGAAGCAGTGAGTTGCAGAAGATGAAGAGTTGACCAAAAAAATTTGGGGGGGCTTGCACTAGTGGCGCAAGGCTAAAGACACAGCGGAGCTGATAGGTTCCTAGCGGGTCCTGGCTATACGAAGTGATGCTAAGTTATACGAAGCAATTCCAAGTGATGCTAAGTCATACGAATGAATGCCAAGTTTTACGTAGTGATACAAAGCGTTGCAAGGCAAATGTCAAGTCGCACCGCTACAGTAATCACACAGTCTCCAGAGTCGTTCCTCTCATCGTCCGCGTTGTACACGCCACGCGGGGCAGGCAAGTCTCGTGGCGCATGCGCAAGACCGGCATACAAGCATTTCCTCTGGTCCGTGGAATCGGGGAACGCCTCGCGAAGCACTTGCAGTCGAAGCACACGCTTGTCGCAGCTACGCACCTAGCTAAGCGCAGGCAGGTTCGTGTTGAAGCACAGACGCTCGCAGACACGGCATGGATGTCGAAACTCGAGAGAGAGAGACAAACTCACGCTGGAACCACCCGTTGGCGCCGCCCACGGACTTACGGGCACAGTATCGTTCGTTCTCTGCTTCTCTCACGTCGGGATCATCTCGAAGCCGACGCTTTCTCTCCCGTTCCCTAGCATTCTCTCGCGGGTCGTACTCGGGGTCTCCGGCTCGTCGTCGTCGTTTTGCAGCGGCTTCTTCGGCTAACCATGCTGGGTCCAATCGGCATCGACGCTGGCAGTCTCGCTCAGCAGCGCGCCGCGATTCTTGTTAAGCAGCGTCTTCCTCGGCAGGGCGAACCTTCCTTGGTCTCCCCATGACAACGTATGGCGTGCCGCCGCAACGCACTGACTATAATACGGAACGAAGGAGAGCATGCTAAGTTGGCTGTGACGTCACGTCTGGCTCGCTGCGCATGCGCAGCAGTGCGCAGCTGGTGGCGAGCTCGTAGGGGAAGTGGGGCGAAAGCTATGCACAGTGTAAGGGCGGCGAGCGCAGAGGCACCAGGATGACGTCATGGCGCATGCGCATTAGCACGGTTGCTAATGGCCGAAATGGTTGCTAATGGTTGCTGATGAACACAGCTAATGCCCGAAACATATCCGTCACAGAGGTAGTTGATTAATGCCAGCAGAAGCGTGCCGAACGTGAAGGAAAACTGGCCTTGCTTTTTGAAGAAATGCAGATATGTTCACATGTCAATGTACTGCTGGGGTTCAGTGTCTCGCAAACATTTGACAATCAAGTCAAGTCTGTTGGGCGACAGGTTTTTAGGTATGCCCACAGCTTATTAAAAAGCCGAACGTAAGGACATGCCTAGAGGAAATCGAAAAGCAAGAATTGAAATAAAATCAATGGCTGTAGAGTGTCAAGCCACTCTCCTCCTCCTGCTTGGCAGCTTAGATGAAAAGAACGGAATTAATCTGCAGGGTAGTTCATGTAAGCATTGTAATCTTAGAAATATATCAAATCCGTACCTAACCGCTATGGCATCTCTCATAGCTCTCGTGTCTGCTTTGTACATGTAACTCCTCATACCATACCATATTGTAGTATTATTTCTTGTCTACGTTACTTTTATGATTTAAACCTAACGTTTTCGAATACAGTTAGATAATACAACATTGTGTAAAGCCGGGTGCAATTTAAAAATGACACAGTAAATGGCCCTCAGAGGAGCCAGTCAGTGATGAAAGATTGCCATGACGGGGTTAATCCCCTTTCACTTGTTAGCATTGCATTACAGGAGGCTGGCAAGTGCAAAGCGACTAGCTTCCCCTCATCCCCTCATCTCCCCTCATCCAAGGGGAACAGCTGGATAATTCTCTGCGCCGACTATTTCACGCGCTACTGCGAGATGGCGGCTATACCATCAGCCACTGCTACCGAAGTGTCGCTCTTCTTACTTCACGTTATTGTTCTGGGACATGGACTGCTTTGTGTTATTATAAGCGACCGGGGACGTCAATTCACAGCGGATATCGTTGAAGAGCTTCTACGTTTATGTGACTCGTACCTCAGGCACTCGACGCCGTATCATCCGCAAACGAAAGGCCTCACTGAGCGCACTAATCGAACGATCACGAATATGCTTTCCATGTATGTTGCCTCCGATCATAAGAATCGGGATGAAGTACTACCGTTTATTACTTACGCGTACAACACCGCCAAACAAGAGACAACCGGTTACAGCCCCTTCTTCCTTCTATATGCTCGCCCGCCCCGGTATACACTCGACACTGTCCTCCCTTTTTACCATCACGACAATCCTGCGGTCGCCGATACGCTATGCCTCGCTGAAGAGGCTCGGCGACTTGCGCGTCTGCGGACTTTGGCATCGCAAGAAAACTCCAAAGCACGCTACGACGCACGCCATCGGCCTTTTACATATCACCCTGGTGATCTCGTTTGGCTTTGGACTCCCACAAGGAAGCGCGACTTGTGTGAAAAGCGATGGACCATATGTTGTCACAAGCGCGGCTTGTGCAAACTACGATGGACCATATGTTGTCATCAACAAGATCAGCGAAGTGAACTACACTCTCGAGCGCCTCACGAACGCTGGTCGACGCTGTACTAGAACACAAGTCGCGCATGTCGCCAGGTTGAAATCATGCACGCCACGACAAGCCAGTTGACTCGCCTTGTGGGCTTTGCCTGCGAGGAGAGGTATGTTGCGTCCAAGTGCTTAAAAGGGACGTGCGGATCAAAAGGAGAAAGAGGAGAAGGACGACGACTGTGCAGCGGCCATTCCTGCTGTTCGTAGCCTGCTGTTCCTGCTCTCGCACGCCTAAGCAAACCCCTTTTCCCCGTGCTTGTAACAATATTGTGCGTGCTATTACTGTATACCTTACTTAGCAGCTGTGCCATATAGGCAGTACAGGAAGGGCAACCTTGTCATTTTTCTTGGGTCACTCATCTACCGTTTAACTCAATTGTATGATGCTGAAAGACATCATACTTAATACTAGTCATGATGATATTGTTTGTTATTGCGCATGTATTTACCAATATTGTTGAATACTCAATTGCCATTTCTAGTCGCATAGAAGCAGTGAAATATTTCATTGTGTTGAAATGTGGGTGGCAGCAGTTCTAATGTGTTGTATATGCCTTTATGTCAGTCATTAAAGGTGGTGTGGAAGAAATAAAGTTTGGGAAATGACAGAAAATGGAGCTTTATAGAAATTCTCGCAGTCATGACAAGAAAAAAAAAAGCTGTGAAAGAACAGACGTTTTGGCGAAGTAAAATGGAGCTTCGCAAAATGTTTCTGTTAGTTGCCGATAGAAAAAAAAAACTGCGAAATAAAAGAACAAGCACAGAAAACTGAATTTCACGGACATTTTCTTTAGTTGCAAACAGAAAAACCTGTGAAATGATAGAAAAATAAAAACAGAAAACAGCCTAACTGAAGAGGCTGGGAGTCCCCACTCACTCCCAGTCTCAGTCCTCCCCACCCCTCTCCCCCCTTCCTGATACGGCAGCCATTCCTTGCTGTCTGGCGGCGTCTTCGGCCATCCGGATGGCCTAGAGCTGCTCTTCTGGGTCCAAGCTGAAAAGCAGCCTCCCACTGCTCGGCTGTAGTTATGATGCGTGTAGTGTTAGTGCGGTGGGTGTTGACGGTTGTGGCTTTGGGTCATACCCAGACAGTGTGATCGAGGTTAGCGCGGGCCTCACACGCTTTAGAGAGTGTGGAGTATGCATCAGGGTAAATGCGGTGGTATAGCACGGGATTTAGGAAAGTTGGCGTCTGAAGAAGTCGCCAAGCGGTGAATAGAGATTTATTCAGTGTTTTGTGTATTTGGGGGTAGTTTAACCGCTCTCTGCGGTGGTGGAGGGGGATTTCTCTGAACGTGACCATTCGGTTCCGCGCGTACGTGACCGCGATGCAGAACAGAGGGCTCATCAGCATCAAAAAAGCAGGAGAAGTATGATGCGTCTGGTGTGGGAGAGCTCGGGCGGCAGCGTGGGCGACTTCGTTTCTAGCCAGACCCGAGTAACCAGGGGCCCAGATAATCTGGGCGCAGCATTGAGCATTCAGCATCTTTGGAAGGAATCTCCGCTGGGCATCTGGCTTTTCATCATCGTCATTGCCACTGCGCCGTACAATTTCACGACATCAAGGTTTTAGAAAATCTAAAAACAAGTTGACACAAGAAATTTTAGAAGTCATGGCCATTGACAGAAGCGGGCAATCATGCATCACTGCACCATCGACACTACTAACAGAAAAAGAAAAGGGCTACTTGCGCGAAAACGATCCTTCGCACTAACAGACGGATAATCAGCATCTTAAAAGAAAAAAAGAGCATTGCCTATATCGTACAATAAAAAGTGTAGGAAACGAACAATAAACATTCAGTTGCTAGTCCTGCGTGTGTCGTCGTCCCTTTCTATCCGTGTCAGTACGTTCTGCTGGAAACCTTCTGTGCTAAATACTTTGGCGTTGTTTTTTTTGTTATAGTTGTTTCCTGAGATAAATGTTTGTTATTAAATTCGCATCCTGTCTCTCTCCATTTATCGTGCACTGAATTTCGCAACAATCGGATTATCTCGGCATATATCGCCGCACGCCGCACACAACTACAGCATCCACACCAGCAATACTGCTTCAAAGACTGCCCCAAACACTTCGTGATGTTGCAGGAGTACCATCGCAAAGGTTCTTCAATGACCCTGCTGCTGATCTTCAAGACTCCAGGATTCGTAGCGCTGGGAAGACTGCGAATGTTTATGTCGGCGATTCTGGTCGCATGAAAACGCCTCCAGTCGTTTACAAAGGGGATAAGCTGTTGCTTAGCGGAACCCGGGAGGTGAACGGTTGGCGAGGACCATCTTCATTTTATCTCGATAAAGCGCCACTTATTGTGCTGGATGACTTTAACGCCTGGCACTCAGCCTGGTGCTATCCAAAGGGTGAAAATAAAGGCAACAAGGTCTGGGAAACAGCACAACGCTGTGGTTTCATCCTTCTAAACGACTCAGAGCGCCCAACCTGCATTGGCAATAGTGTGAGTCAAAATACGTCCCTCGACCTAGCCTTCTTCAAAAAAATCCCAAAAACCACATAGGACAATACTGAAATGAACCTGGAAAGTGATCACTACATTCTATCATGGCCTTTCTAGAGGGCTGCAGGAAACATAAACTTACTATCCTGCATACCAGGTTGGACGCTTTTCCTCAAGCTCGCGACAAACGAACTCCCGCACCCATCTTTATCCTCGAAAAGCTCGATTGGGTTGATACCATACTTCAAAAGCCAAAAATGCAACCAAAGAAACGGAAATGGAGGATGACGGCCCCACTCCCGACTCGAGACTAGTTCACTTATTGGAAGCACAGAAGAGCATACAAAAACGATGGTCGTCACAAAAGCATAACAAAATCTTTCGCAAAAAGCTCGTACAATGAGAAACGAAAATTGAATAGCACTCCCACTTCCTAAGTCAGGAACACAGGCATCAGCTTTGCCATCGAATGAACGGGGCAGTTGGGTAATAAAAACACATGGTTTCTGCTTAGGCACTTAATCGAGCCTAATCAAGCCAAGTCTTCGTCGTGGGAAAACTTGCAAAGAATTATTCATTCCTTCGCCGGAGATGGCGAAACTCTTAATAAAGAGTTGAACGATCGCTACTTCAACGTCGACAGAGACTTCCCAGTCTCAAATACCTACACTGGGCAAGAAAACGAAGCCCTTGATAAAGGCATTGAGGAGGCTGAAGTCTGAGCTGTTCTTAATAGCGTGACGACACAGCTGCGGCCGGTGAAGTAGGGGCCACAAAAAGGATGCTCAAAAACCTAGATCACCATTCAATCATAGAAATCATGAAGTTCTTCAACACTCCATCGATAGCTGGCACCATCCCTTCAAGCTGAAAGCACGCCAAAGTCATTTTTATGCCCACGGAAACAGGAAACTTAACACCAATTTTCTTGACCTCTTGCTTAGGAAAAGTCATAGAGCATTTTATACTTAGAAGGCTAAATGAATACGCTGGGACGGAGGGGCTACTCCTTTACACGATGCTGGGTTTTAGGCCCGTTCTTTCCACACAGGGCATTGTGGGGCAATTACAACACGTCATCCTGCAGCCAGGTCCTACCAGAGCCACAATGACTATACTAGCGCTAGAAAAGCAACATATTAGCACCATACTGACTCAAGGCTTTTGACTGTGTTACACATCATTCATTCCTAAGTAACCTGAATGAGATGAACGTGGGGAAACGCAGTCTCGCTTATATTCAAACTTCCGCAGTGAAAGAACTGCAGAAATTCATGTGGGCTACCTCAAGAGCGAATGCTTCATCTTAGGAACACGAAGAGCCCCACAAGGAGCAGTTTTCTCAACTTTCCTTTTTGACATTACCATGAGAAACTTACCACTCCTCTTAGGTGCAATATCCCATGTTAGCCATTCAATATATGCAGACGATATAACAACCTAGACAAACACTGGCTCCAATGGCGAAATCACAGAGGCACTGCAAATGGCTGCGGACATGGTCCAAGACTACGTTAAACTAAATGGGCTAACATTCTCTGCCCAGAAATCCAAACTACTGATAATCAGAAACAGACCAGACAAAGCAGACAGCCAACAGCAGGCCTCCACAATAGGGGTTCGAATGGATTCTGGCCCAGTCCCGCCTGTGCTGACCATATGGGTGCTGAGAATGCTCATACAGCACAACACCCGCGACGCACAGGCAATGGCGACAGTCCACAATCCGACAAATGTGCGGATTAATAAAAATAATCGCAACTAGACGCAAAGGCATGAGGGAGGGGGACCTCTGTCGGTTGACCCGGGCCTTTCTGATCAGTCGCATAGTGTACTGCCTCCCTTACTGCCACCTAACGCGAACGCATAGGGAAAAAATTAACGCCTTAATTCGCCTAGCATACAAAACAGTGTGGGGCTACTCAAATATACCAATTCGGACAAACTACGGAGATTAGAAATACACAACACTGTAGAAGAACCAACAGAGGTGCACAAAACGGCACATATTATCTGCCTGTCCGGTACGCGGGCCGGCAGGTACATTCTAGACAAGCGGGGCTTTAATCCCACAATCACCTCTGTGGGACGAACCCCCTTTCCGAAAATGAGACGCCAACTCATCATTAAACCTATTCCTAAAAACATGCTCCCAGGAAGGCACGACAACCGTCGTACGGCCAGGGAAAGCAGTTGTGGGATAAGTATAAGGACGAACACTCTGTTGCCTATGTGGATGCGACGGCGCAGGGTAACCGAAAATACGTTGTGAGCGTAGTGACCGAGAGCGGCCGCATTTTAAACGCGTCCGCGGTTTAGGCCTTCCCTTCGCTTGAGGGGAAGGAGACTGCGATCGCTCTAGCCATCACGAATGAGCTCGTTCATACAATCGTGAGCGATTCAAAAAGCGCGATCTTAAATTACAGTAAAGGCACTGTTAACAAGACTACTGAGCAAATCTTAAACAAATATTACCACACTTTCTATCAAGCGGACAGACTTATTAACCTAGTTGGGGTCCGCGCCCACTCCGGCAATCCTGGGAACGAGGCGGAGCACCGAATCGCCCGAGGGTTATAACAAGCCGGGAACCGCACCGCTTCGACTCGGATTCCCCGCGAAGCGGTGAGGTGCTGACTACATATAATAAAAGCACAAGCTTGTGTAAAGAAATGAGGCGCACCTACCCCATCGCCTCATCGGGACCTTAGCAAAGCGCAGGCCACAGTCCTTCGCCAGCTTCAGACAGACTGTTTTCTCAGTCGACACAGACTGGCGATTATCACCAATAGAGAATTTAAGCTTATTTGTCAAAATTGTGACATGAACGAATTGGTAAACACAAAACCACATCCTTTTGGGATGTAGGAGTTCTCCCCTGAAGACGCTCTTGCCAGCCCCCTCTAAGCTTGCCGGGGAGGCCTTACATAGGACTGCCGCCGAGCTCGGGGAACAACTGAAAATCGTCACTTGGGCCGAGGGAGTCGTCCCCAACAGGGGCCACCCTGAGACACCGCCGTGATTTTAACAGCGACGCTGTTTAGGTCAGCCGTAATTTGTGGTTCGTGGTTCGGATCAAGAAACAAAAGAAAGTAAACTTCCTTGCCGAGGCGGGATTCGAACCCGCGTACGCACGTTTCCGAGGCGAGCGTCGTAACCACTAGGCTATACAGCCACTTTTTTTCTTTGTTGCTAGGCTATACAGCCACGCTTACAGAACATGCATTTATGCGAACCATATGATTGCGTTCGAGCGTCGTCGTCTTCCTTCACAGCTGGCGCGTTCGCACGCTCGTGCCCTACGAGCTGAAGAAGAGGTTTTGCGCGATTTGCTTGGGAGAGAGATAAAGAAAAAGAGAGCGAGAGAGAGAGAGACGCATTCACGGAGCGGGTCTACTGGAACGCGTTGTCAGCACTGCAACGCGGTGGAACGCGGTGTCGGAGTTGCAAGCCGCGCTATACAACGCGCTGTGACGGCCGTAAGTCCGAGACGCGCAAAAAGGAATTATCATCATCATGGGTAATAAGGGGAAAAGTTCGCGCGCAGCTCCAGAGAAAGCTGGGCTACGATGGCCCAGCTTCGCTGTTTCGAGCGGTGCGCGGCCGAGTGCAAGGTTAAGCGTTTTTTTCAATAAAGATGCTGTATCCACCACCATTTTGCCTCGATGGTGAAAGAACATGGAACACATCCAAATTGCCGGTTCCCTTGAGCACTGTCAGAACTATGGAAACGTGCAACTCTCATCTACTGACATTCCGCAGCCTCGGCGATTAAGTGACTGCCCATGGGGTTGCCGCATATGAGACAAATACGGCCTCAGCTTTCCCGACATATGTTGCGCAGAAAGGAGATGCCGCCCTCGAATCAATGGCAGGGACCTGACGAACGCAGCGCCCAATAAGTAGAGCTTCTGATCAATATGTCTGCAAGATATAGCTACTAAATTTCCGACAACTCCTAAGCATTTGTTCTTGCCTTGAAATAACAAAGGACTACTCTAGAACACGTTTATTGTATTGTGGCGTGCATTCTTTACAGCGTATAGAACATGTGTATTGCAATGTCTAACCTTACTTTACTTATGTTTCACTGTTTCTATGTGGCGTGCGCCCTGTAGGAAATGTGTTTTTGTGCTTTAATAAAATGTTGACAAGCGAACACTTACTAACAACTTACTATATTTTGGTATTGTCAGTTTCGGTTTCATTTCTCTAACGTTTTCTATTCGCTGTGTCGTCTAGAGAGATTCTACATGCTAATAGGGCTAGCGTGTTCCCGCAAATATAGAAAATCTGTCAATAAACTCTCGCTGTCCGCCTGAATTCACTTCAGCACTCGTGTTGCTTCCGCTGTGCCAGATTACAATAATACATGTACTCTTCACTATTGTCATTACGTAACGATTTCAACGGGATGTTATGGATGGTGTAAATCATGCCTCTACACACGTCAAAATAATCTAGCAGTTGTCTCTTTGTCTTCCTGGTGTATACTACAGTGTATCTAGAATCATGATTATCATCATCATCATCAGCCTATGTTTATGTCCACTGCAGGACGAAGGCCTCTCCCTGTGATCTCCAATTACCCCTGTCTTGCGCTAGCTGGTTCCAACCTACGCCTGCAAATTTCCTAACTTCATCAACCCACCTATTTCTCTGCCCTCCTCGACTGCGCTTACCTTCTTTTATTATCCATTCTGTAACTCTAATGGCCCACGGGTTATCCATCCTACGCATTACATGGCCTGCCCAGCTCCACTTTTTTCACTTAATGTCAACTAGAATATCGGTTGCCCCGGTTGCTCTTTGATCCACATCGCTCTCTTCCTGAATTCTTAGCAATGGAACAAGAATTCAGGATCGCCAGTCAGCCCCTAGAGTCTGTAAAGGAGTTCGTTTATCTAGATCAATTTATCTAGCTATCTAGAATAGTCGTCTATAAATGTTATGCAGTTGGTTGAGCAACCAATCCTAAACACGTTACCGCCGAGAATCATCGTACAATGGGTCCTGCCGTTTTTTTTTTTTTTTTTGTGCAATCAGCACAACTTGGGAACTTAAACCAGTTTCAGGTATGTCTGTCTGTACGTATCTAACCTCTTCGCGCAATCTTCGGTGTATGGGTATGTGTCCGTGGGTATGGCTCACTGGGTTTAGACCCCCCCCCCCCCCTTTTTTTTTTTTTCATGAGCGGCGGAGCATCGCAAAGGCAGTGGCGCCATCTATGAGCAGGCGGCAAGCTCGCTTGAGCGAGCACTCCATGTTGTATGCCAGGTATTCGCTCGGCGGCAATTTCTGATGCTTGGTTTCGCGCTCGCGAAGTCTATTTTGTATGAAGTGGCGTCTTCTGAAGACGTACTGAAGTAATTTAGGTCGACAAAGCAGGAGTTTCTGCTGGCGTTGAGGTGGACGGAGCACCCAGCGCGATTTGTGCGAACCTGTTTCAGCTTGCGATTAGCCTCGGAGATCAGTTGTGTAGTAATGAAAATTAGCTTCCCGAATATGACCTTACTGCAGCATTCTTACTGTATTTCCGTGCTGACGTTTAGCAGGAATGAGTAGTTACGAAACAAGTGACGATCCAAAAAGCATGAGTACCATTCTCCAACGGAATAACTCCTGCTGTTTACTTGAACAATAGTTCAAATTGTTGCCTACAGATGCATTGCGCGACTACCTCGTTTCTTCCACGAGATTTGCGCCTACGAATAATAGTTTGGGTCAGTGATAACACCATACCATACGTGTGAATCACACTTGTCGAGTCGTCGAGCGACCGGGTGCAGACTGCGTGAGCGTATGAAGCAGTGGTAGAGGCTGGGTTATACGTCTGCTTGTTCTATATAGCGCATGGTAAAAGAACGCCGCCTGACCATGCGATGTCTTATCGCGGTGTTAGTGTGTTTTTTTTTTCTTTCTTGCGAAGGAAATGGAGGGGAACGTTTTTTTTTTTCTGTTTGATCTTGCTTGTCCCGTCTCAGTCACCCGTTTTACGAAAGTTGTGTCCTCAGAAATAGTGATCGGATTCTTTTAATGCGATCCCCGTTGGATAATACTGCTACACAGGGCAAAAACGCAATGCCGAAGTACAAAACTTATAGGTGTCATGCTGGTTGACCAACCGCAGTGATCGATGTGTTGAGCAACCCCATGGTCCTCATACAGGAGGCTAACGGAGACACATAGCACAAAGATGTTAGGTCTACGAGGCTTGACACACGCGAGAACGATGCCGGTGGCTGACACAAATCTTTTATAAGGATTACCGCTTAGATGTTTTGAGGTAGCATTAGGTTGGCCATGCACGACTACTCATGATTTGGTTACCTCGCGAAGCGATCAGATAGTGAGAAGATTATCCAGTCCAAGCTGACAACGTACATATGCCGCTGCTTTTTGTCGAGCGAAAACTCCTAGCGCCACAAATAGCCCACAACACAGACATGCTCCGCAGCTGATGATGCGGATCGCATGTTTGCGCCGCCAAGAGAAATTTCTGTGTACGGCAGTTATCGCTGCACCGAAAGGCTACACAGTGGTTCTTCGACGACATCGTATGAACTGACATGACATAAATTTCGCGGAGAATGAGCTAAAACATCTCCAAATTGTTCCGCAGCACGCGACAGCAACACATTCATGCACTGCCGCGCCAGCTCTCAATAACCAGAAAGGAGGAAAAGCTCGCCGCGCGCAAATTTCCTGCTCACTCGACGACAAACGTCAATATGCCGCACTTCAGTCAGAAAATGTATCCGTTGCTGGGTAGAATCAAACCTGCGTCATTTATATTCAAACAATCGTTCTGAATATATATTATAACATGTGGCACATGTCAATTTCGCGGTCGACGCTCTAATGGCGCAGCTTGTCCAATAGAATCTCCGAGAGGCAAGCACGGCTGGAGTAAATGCCTCATACAAGACGCGCTTAAAAGGTTTATCATTCCTTTAATGATAATTGCATTAATGTCGCCAATCACCTTCAGGTGGTTTCCGCCAAGAATTTCATTTTACGTGAAGAAATATGGTTAGCAGAAGCCATGCTACATTTTGAAAGCGATTAGCATTCTTAGCGGACAACGCTAACCGTTCTACCACAAACTGGGATGACTGGCCAGATTATGGCCGATGGTTAGAGCATCGGGCCGCTGTGCTGAGAGAACAGGATTCCAAACCAGCCGTCAGACCAACTTGAGCCAGTAGTTATATGGACCACTTCGAATGTGCCGCTCTCAAATACCAAATCGGTAATTCAAAATTTATTTGTTGCTTGGGAGGAATCGAACTCGCGTCACACATACTCAGACAAGCTTGTGTGAGTATATATATTCACACTTGCGCCCAGCACGGACTTCGCGCTGCCACCGCTGAATGACGCAGCGCGTTCAGTGGAAAGCGGCAGAGATGAATCCGGCTGCATACACGACACATAGATAACGCGCCTTTCCGGAGGCAATTTGGCATGTTGTTATTTTGGTTCAATGCTAATCGTATTAACGTCGACACATTAATCATGACACGAGTTCTGCAGTAATTTTTTACTAAAGCTGCACTGTTGGCCCAGATGTCAATTCTTCTTCTTTCTGGTGTTGGAAAGTGGAGGTCTCCGGATTATATTGGCCACCTGAGGTTCGTTAACGTGCACTACAACGCAAGCACATGGGCGTTTTTGCATTTCGCCTCCATCGAAATGCGGCCGCCGACGGCCGGGAATCGATCCCGCGATCTCGTGCTCAGTAGCGCTACCTTAGCCATTGAGCGACCGCGGCGGGTCAGATTTCGATTGCTTTTTGTTGGATCATGAATGTCATCTAATAAATTGTTAGAAGAATCGTAAGCTGATAATGTTGGTATGCTTGCATCCTAAAATTCAGCGCACGGAAAACACAGTACTCATCTAGATATATGTTCTTTCCTCCTCCCACATAGTCGATTTCCCAACAGGTCCGTGTCCAGCCGAAGTGCTGGGGCTCTTTGAGGTAAATGAACGCCAGACCAGGAGCACGCTAGTACCCAGTTTACTGGTAGCTAGTTTACTGACAAGTTTGTACTGATGCCTGCGTCTCAGAACGTCTCCCACATCCGCAGCTACGCAACGTCAAGGCAATACGTGGTTGGAGTGCTTGCAAGTGTTGAAATCCCCCATGCGAAATGGCCCAACATCAAGGTTGTGGAGTGCGCTTTACTTATTTCCCCATTATGTGTCGTTATTATATAGTGACGCAGAAGGTTAGCAAATCACATTTTGCCTCACTAATATTGACAGCCAGACACCAACTAGCCCAACATCGTACTTTGCTAAATCGTTAGGTACTCGTCGACGCCCCATTTTAACGCATCTCTCACACCCACGTGGTAAGAAATGATGCCCTATGCCACCATGCCAACATGAGCAAATGTCTTTTCCGTCTAATGGGTCGGCTCAGCCTCGGCATTCTTTTCCTTGTTTTTCAAATTGGCTTTTCACTAAACTCTTCTTTGGGTTATACCCCTATTCATTTTCTTTTGATTGGCTTGAGCCTGCGATACTTTAGTGGTGCGGGCTACCCTCATTTTCATTTAGGTTCCTTTTTTTGTTTCTAGGGACTCAAAAATAAGCCCTATGCCACCAGTTTCCGAGCAGTCGGGTCTCCTTCCCAAGCACCAAGTTTGTTAATGTGCTATAGCACATAGCGAGACTCGCCCTTCTTCCTATTTTATCAATAAGTATTTCGTGGCCGCTCTCGGCCACTCACTACCGTTCTGGATGATCAACCAGAAGGTTTTGCCGTTAGAGAAAAACGCCGACATTACCCGCCGAGCCCAGTGGCACGCAGTGTCCTTCTCTAGTGCGGTGTTTTTCGTGCAGTGGTTTTCCCTATACCAAAAAATGAAGCCATATTGAGATGATTTGCTACAATGAGTCGTCCAGGGTGGCAATGCTTTGTAAGAGCAACTTGCATCTGCACAAATTGTAGGCACTATGGGCAAAGCTGCAATCGGCCGGCGCACTGGTCGAACCCCTTGCGGCTTCCTCTTTTTCCAGGCGTCCCCAAAACACCTTTTTCTTCTACGGGGAAGCAAACCACATGAACCTCTGCTTTTCCACCAAACGTTCTCTTCACTCTTTCGAGTTGAAACCTCCAACACCTAATGGAATGTATTTTCTCTTCCGTGCAGCATTGCCGTTGGTATCTCATCAAACTATGGAGTTGAGTATGACGTGTACGACTTTGTCCGCTACAAGGACTCCCCCGAAGAGGTCACTTTTCATTTGTCTGTGACCCTGAAGGCCGCTATCGTCAGCACCGAGCATGAAGTAAGGATTTGCGGAAAAATGCCGGCGGCTGCTAGGTGCTTAATGGCTAGTGTCCATAACATAACACTCATTAACTGTGAAACGGTGAGTACCGCGGTTTTACAGCCTAAGTACACACCGGCTGAGAGTACCTTTCCGATCATACTCGTATATTCTGTTTTGTATTCGAGGTATGGATGCACGATGTAGCCTTGACAAAATTGTGCAGAAACGATCAATTAGGAATTTTACAACAAAGCTTTATATGGCTAGGTTCTGGCGGATCCCGTCCGGTGACAAAACGACGCATAGAACAACAAAGTGGGCCGATCCTGGTGATAGTACAGAAGGGTCCAAACGCAATGGCACATAGCCCTGTCATTAAGTGGAAATGACATCCACCCAATTGTAGCAATTGCTAAAAAGAAAATCCATACAGTTTCCTCGAAACGAAAGCCTCACAGGGACCACCGCCTTTCCGGGACAGCCGCTCCACCATCTGAGCTCTGCTATCTGCTAACCTCTACCATCTGAGGTTAGCAGATGGCAGGGCGAAGTCGAATCTATCAACTCGAAGCAAAGGCAAGTAAGTGTTCAACGTAAAAGTTCAGCGGAAACCCGCTAGGAGGAGAGAAGTAATTAAATGGAAATGATAAATCAACCCAATCATAGCAATTGCTACAAAGGAAACCCATACGGGTTCCTCGAAAGAAAAGCCTCGCAGTTGACGATGTCTCACTTTCCTTTATGTAATTCTCTCCTCCTAGCGAGCTTCGGCTGAGCTATTACGTCAAACCCTCGCCTTCGCTTGGAGTTGTTGAGAAATTCGACTTCACCCTGCCATTTGCTAGCCGCCTGGTTAGCTCAGATTGTACAGCGGCTGCCCCAGAAATGTGGTGGTCCCGGGCTCGAGCCCCGGAACAGGACGAATTTAAATTTCAACTGCAAGGCTTTTCTTTCGAGTAACCCGTAGGGGTTCCCTTTGTAGCAATTGCTACGATTGGGTGGATGTCTCGTTTCTATTTAAAAAAGGTAAAAAAAATACTCAGCCCTTCCACTGCGGTGGAGATGGAAGACCAGTGAAGCTGTACTACGGGGGGAATTATGTATTTTCAGTTATGACTATGAAGATGTGATGGTGTAATTGGTCATTTGAACTATTAAAGAATCGGAAATATATATCATCCGGTGGTTTTCATTCATTTAGTGACAACAGGGATCATGGCCTTATGGTCGCTACGGTACCCCGCCATAGGGTGTACGGCAAAGGTTGGTACTGCTGCGAAGTCCGAGGTCCGAGCGGCCACGAAGGTTCCATGCATGGATGGTGCCATGTCAGGTGCCGGGAGAAGCAGAAGTTCAGTGAGATCAGAAAACGGTTTTATATACACTGTACATGTTGGTATTTTACAATAAGGGCTCCAAGATATTGGAGCCGTCTACATGCTAACATCTTTGCATGTTCTAGCGTTTGGATCTCCGAGCGTCCTCACAACACTCAAGTCCCGCTGTTTTATCCCTTTCGTTTCCCTCTCTCACTCGACGAGGGAATACACTTTAGTTCTTTAGCCAATGACAATCTTCGACCAGTTCGTAATCTCCCGCCCATGATGTGGCATCGTTTCTCGCCGTGCTCCGCCTCCAATCTTGCCTGATCGCCCCCACACACAGGCAACGGTAGACACCTTGGGAACCAAACATTGATGTCGTTCTCACGGGAATGCTTGCCGCTGGCCCCTCGCAAGAATTGGTCGCCTCTCCGTGGCGGTCAGTTCGCGGAAGCCACCATTTCCAGGGAGGGCGGTGGCTGTTGTCTCGGAAGGGGCTCCAGGTTGGCGCGTCAGTCGGCGCCGGGCCTCGTCGTAGTTCCGGCGGGCGCTAGTGCTTCACGGAAACACCAAGAACGACGTTGGCGTTTCAGCTAGGCACGAGGCCGATGACCCATTGCAGCCTGGTGTCTAATTGCTCATCCATCAGTCCCAGGTGACGGTGTCGCTCCCCGGCCGCGAGAAATGACAAGCGTGAAGAGCACTTGATAGCTTCACGTCTGGCGATGAGGCCTCCTTTATCACGAAGGACCGCCAGACACAACCGCACGTTCTTCATAACCACGCCACCAACAACGCGCGCGTTCGGTGCGAACGCGGGCAAAACGCCGCCGCCGTCGACAACAGTTTTTTTCGAAAGCTTGCCCTTAGGCATAATACGAAGCATATCAAAAATACACGAACACACTTGACTCATGCAAAAATGTAGAAGTGAACGATGATACGGTCCATGAATCCAACGTTCAAGGTCGGGTGGGCGGTCAGGCCGAAGGCCTGTTGCCCGTAGGTGGCGGAGACGGCTTAGATGAAGTCCTGGACACGTCCATAATAGGTGTGTCACTGTCACATTTTGAATCGCAGTGTCACGAAATGGGCACGATGTATCATAGGGACCGTGGTACTGTTGTGCCCAGAGAGCGGTCACAGACGGGGTGAGTGCGACCCCGACACGTAGCTTCCGTAACGTAACCTCCTCTCGGCGGGTTACCCCACCAGGGAGGTCTGACCCACACGGTTGTGCGCGTTGTTTGTGTGACCACACACAACCGCTGTCACAACGCTCGCTACGTGACGGAACGGCTAAACGCCGTGGTCGGCACTGTTAGGGGAGAGGCAGACGAGAGCCCAGAGAGAGTCGGCGGCACAAGCTGCAGAGGCCGGCAGGGCTGCGCGCATGCGCCGCAGTCGGAGAGTGGGCACGCACACGCACAGTCTAGGGTGCCTCGATACCCTCCTCGCCCACCGTTTCCCTTCCACTGGGAAGTCGCGTTTGCTCTCCGCCATGCGATCGGTCCGCGTGAAAGCGCGCGTCCCTCGCCCTCGCGCGCTTTCAGTCGCACATAAGTCGCGTTTGCTTATAGGTGGCGTTGGTTTGCTCTCCATCGTGAGGTCTACACAGATGGATCAGTCCTGGCGAGCGTATCAGCCGCTGCAGCCTGCACCATCCCGGCTAGGGCGGTCAACAGACAATGTCGGATCCCCTTCGCCGCGAGCTCCGCCGCGGCAGAACTGGCGGGGTTCCACCTAGCCGCCGATGTCCTGGCTGAGGACCCTCCTGGGCAACCGGTGGCAGTGCTCTGCGACTCGAAGCCAGCGCTCCAGAGCCTCATCAACCACCGCCGATCGGGGCTTACGGGGGCCTTGCTCAGCTCGAAGTTCTCTGCATTGGCTGCCGCGGGGGTCACCATCTCGTTTCACTGGCTACGTTCCCATGTGGGAATAACCGATGATGAAGAAGTGGACACCCTCGCCAAAACCGCCCACCATCCTGAAGTGTCGGTCACCCGAGCACTCGCTTACTCTGATTTTTCGAGGCAGCGCCTGAAAAAAACTGCTCGCAACAGTTCACCCGAATGTCAGAGTGACAAACGACAACGGTTCCAGGCCACTTCCAGAGTGTGGCCTTACCACGAGAGACCGTGCAACGTTGCTTTGACTGCGTACGGGCTGTGTCTGGGCGGTGGCACGGCTGCACGCCAAGGGACGCTCCAGCTCACCGGCCTGCGAACGTTTCGGCAACCCCGAGACCCTCGAGCACCTTGTCTGTGCTTGCCCAGTGCTGGCACAGGACCGCTCTAAAGTCATCAGTGCCTACAGACAACATGGTCTACCTGCTGCGACAACCAACGACCTCCTGTTCCCGTCGCCTCCCCACCTCCGAGCTCTTCATAGCCTCTTTGAGTTTGTGGAGTCGAACCGATCGCTAAGCGCTCGCCCCCACCAGGCCATCGCCTTCATCGCCGGCCTCCTCCATGATCGGATGAGACTACTGCTACTTCTCCTTCCCTTCCCTTCCTCACATATTTATCTCCTACTTCCCCTTCCCCTGACGCTGTGCTGTGCTCCCTATTGGGCAGCAGAAATAGGCGTCATTTTCATTATTAAATCACTACTACTCTCCACCGTGGTTTCGCTCCCCGTGAAAGCGCGCATCCCTCGCCCTCGCGCGCTTTCACTCGCACATACAGCATACGGCCAATGAGAGTTTTTTTTTTTCTTCTAGCACCGGACGCGACCATCCCCTGTCCCTGTCATCTAAAACCCCTGTCATGTGGGCCGATCCTGGTGATTGTGCAAAAGGTATCCAAGCTCAATAGCACATACTCTTGTCGGCTCGCGGACCTGTAACGCGCCCTTGAACTACCCTTGTCACACGTGGGACCCAAAGAGACAAAAAGAATGCGCCGGAGCGATGAACGCTTTTGCCTAAACGCTAGTATATGACGATTCGTGTCGAAACGCCAGTGATAAAACGTAACATTCTACCAACCAATAGCTGTGTCTCATTCTCTTTTGACATAGCCATGTCCCTAGCGACGTCACCAGTTGGCGCTTGGACTTGGTATGGGTAAGACTCGTGTCGCTCGCTCCGAAGAGCAAGAGAGCACCTTCAAGGAACGCCGGCGCGCTCAACAGCGCGAATGCATGCGAAAGCGACGAGAAGCCGAACGTGCAACGGCGTGATGTGCAGCGGCCGATGGTGCAAGGTGGTGTGAATCTAGCCGCCTCAGCTCGCTTTCAGTCGCACATACAGCATACGGCGCGGTGACGCAACGAAGTTATGTGTTGTGTTTTTTCAACCATTTAACATAACCACCAAATTAAAAATAATAAATATATAATCAAACAAAACCAACAGCTTCGCTGGTCTTCCATCTTCCCGTAGTGGAAGGGCTCCGAATTTTTTAAAATATCAGCTTGAATACGTTTATTTGTTGAATATATTGTTAGCGTTTGGTGTTTTATTCCGTAATTCAGCTTAGAGCACTGTATGGGCCGATTTTTTCAGCCTGATTCTGGTGATCGCATAAATAACAGCCCGATTCTTAAGACATAAGTAACATGTCATATGCAATTATGAACACCATTTTAGCTGTCTGAACGCAAATACCAGCCCGCGAAGTAGTACTAATGTCCCTGCCGAGCAGTATTGCCAGCAGTTTCCAACGGCGCGACCTTGATGCGGCCCAGTCCGCTTAAGGAGCCTTAAATCCGCTTCTATTGCAGCGTCGCCACTGTATTTTTCCACGTCCGGCGCCTCACTGCAAAGCATGCGCCGCCCCAGCCGCTCGTCTCATGCACTCAACCGTATTCTACTACACTATAGCTGAAGCGCAGCCACGACCGAAGCGCAGCCACGACCGGTCGTGAGCGCAGCGCATGGATGGAGTAAATGGAGAAAGAAAGCTTCTCGTTCGTCCATGGTGCAGCGTAATGCGCTGCTGCTAGGCAACCGGTTGAGAACATGCGTGCAATCATGGATGTACTCAGTGCCATATTTCAGCCGCGTAACGAATTATCTTATCTTACCAGTCATCGTTTCACCAATTCGCCTTTGACGAATCAGCAAGTCGCGAACGCGCTCGCACCGCGCTGAAAGCATTAATTACATTGATTTAGGTAAGGAATACAATGACATCCTTTGGTTTGAGGCGACTTCGGTCTTTCTGGACTTTTACATTCTGTTCAAACAGCGCAAAATACGACGGAAGAAGAAAGGGAAGTACACAGGAGTAGCACTGCTAGCTTCCAGCTGCGCCGGGGAACAGGTTTTTCAGAGTCGAGACTCGCGAGGATAACTCGCTGCACGTTACATGCACACCACCAGAAAGTCCGAGCCCAGCCCGGACCTACGTCAACATACCCGAGCCCGGCCCGAGCGCGGCCCGAGATTGTGAAAAAACTGCCCTACACAGCCCAGCCGGGCCCGGGCTTTCGGGTAAGCGCGAGCCCGTGCAGTGCCCTAATTCAGCTTACAGCGAAGCTGGGAACTAAACGTATGCAGCGTTATTATAGTGATTATGAATAAAAGGCGATTCGTTACATGCCTGCTGATGCTCCGAGCGCTAGCGTCACCTCCGAAAGACGCCTTTCACGCGCCTCCTCCACCGCTGTAGCCTACAGCGGGCACGGGGATGAGGGCTGCCCTTGACAACTGCTTCCATTCTGATCACCGATTCGGACCGCAGATGACCACAACGTAGCCAAGCTGTGAGGAATCGCGCTGCTACCAACTCGTCTGCGACGTTATTGTGGCACGATTCGGCTGCACAGGCCTGCTTCGTGAGGTTACAGCAGTGCGAACTAAAACATATACAAAAATAAACACACGGGGACAAGCGCTAACTATCAACTAGGGGTTTTTCTTTATTGACCCGATTTGTTACAGTTGTTACATTTCTTGTCCTTGGGGCGTCGTTTCTTCTATGTCAGTGTATCCCTTATAAATCCGGCAATAAACAAGTGCCGATAGTTGGAAATTAGCACTTGTTTGCATGGGCTTCTTTCTTTGTGAATATGCTGTAACATCATAAGGCAAAACGAACGGGCCCAAACGTTCCCCTTATTAAGTTACGTATCCATTTTTTCGGGCCGGGATAGTTCGGGCAACTATCAAAAGCCGATAGTTGGAAGTACACGTTTGCACCCGTGTGCATGTTAGCTCTCTTTGAGAATGTTTTACGGACCTACGTTGTGCTCATCTGCTAGTTGTCGGGGCGATGCGTTCCTACTCGCGAATTCCGCACAAATCTGCAGGGCCACCCGACCCACACCTCGGTTGCGCAAGCGCTCGTTCGCATTCGATCAGAACCTTTGTATGTGCGGTAAAAGTCTGACACCAACAAGCGAATATCTTCACAACCGGTGAAATAACCAAAAAAGCTGCTCGCAAATAAAAACTTCCGTAAACTTGTAGCCGATAGGTTTCAAAGACTAGGAATGCATTTTTCACGACTATTTAACGAAGCGGACCGATTCAAGAAGCTGGTTGCCGCCAGAGCAGTAGCTGTAACCTTATACAATAAAACATTGTCAGTGTTAACCTAATGACCAAGGACTGACAAGGAGAGCACGGTAGAGTGTTGCGCTTGAACTCTTTAGACTGCGTTCATGCTATACGCGGAATCTAGACCCGTGATTGCGTCATAATTCCTGGTATGTTCAAAAACGTTTAGCGCGCCGTGTAGCGCCTGTAATTGCATCTTACCAGCGCCACTAAGCTACTCGTGAAGAGCACAGCTGCAGGCAGGCGCAAGTTACCTTTAATTACTTTCAGATTGTGAGCCTTCATATTGTTTTATTAAGGGCGAAGCTCCTTGGTGCCGAGCTTTGTCCCTCGTCCGTTGTCCGTAGCTCTCTGGTTTGCATGGAGACCGCTAGGGGCGCTGCGGTGCACAAGGGCTATATAAGCACTCTATATAATGTACACGTGTACAGTATATATATATACGCCAAGCTCCGGTTCTACTTCCGGTTGCAAAGTCGGCTTCCGGTTCCGGCAGCCGGAACCGGAAGCCGACTTCCGCTTTCCGGAGAACGCTTCCGGCGTTTTGCCCGAATGATCCGCAGGTGCTTCGCACACTCATCATCATTCACTTTGTGGATATGCGGTGTTTTCTTTAAAGCGTAAGCTGTTATGGGTTCATTCCAATGGACGTTTCGGTTTGCGATGGTGTTCGCCGCCGCTGCCGCCTCCGCCGACGGCGTCCGGCGACCGTAACCGCAAATGCGAAAAAAAGTACCCGGTTCCCGCTGGTATCGAACCCACGCCTGCTGCGTGTTATACCCCTGACACACGGGCAAAGGCAAAGTCCTTTGCAGGAAACCCCTTTTGTTACTCCGAAGGACCCTTTGAAGAAAGGGTTGCGCCGATGACACACGGCATCCCACTAGCTAATTTAGGTGGTTCCTCAGATGAACGCGAAAAAAAGCGTTGTTTGTTAAAGCAGCAAGAGAGAACATTTACGTAGATTACATTTAGTGATTGTAGAACCTAAAATCATTTTCCCCCATTTTTGAAGATAATGCGCATATTCGGAATTCAACATGGCGGCGCTAGCGACATGGTGCGAGCATTTGAGAGTATATATAGATAGAGTAAATCTTCACTGTTCGACAAATCGCATTACCACTAAGAATTTTAACATTTTCCAAGGTAGAAAAACACTTACGGGGCACCGTCATTATGAAACAGGCTTTTTTTCTATTGATGAGTTGTGCACGCTGTATGCGAGAGTACACCCTTTCCGCTCGAAAAGTAGATGCCCGATCTTCTTTCCCGCAAAGAAACTTTGCCGGGAGGGAGATACTCCTTTGTCGTTTGTCACTGCGCTTGAACGCCTTTCCGGTAGATGTCCCCTTACCTAAAGGACTTTAGAGTGCCCGTGTGTCAGGGGTATAAACCAGATACTCTACCACTGAGCCACGCAAGCGCTTGCTGTCAGGCACCGGGAAAATGCCCTATAAGCGCAGGCGTAGACGATCCGAGCCTCCGCCAGTAGGGAGGCGCCATCTAGTTAAGGCGCCTGCAAGCGCTGCGTGCGCAGGTGCAGACGACGAGATGCGATTCAGACGAGGCGCGCAATTAACGCAATTGCGATGTGAGATGTGCGCCACGTATTCTGGATACCTCTTCGGTACACGTTATGGCGTCTCCTCGCAAGGTACGAACCGCTGCTGAAGAAGCGAATCGTAGAGCTACGTGCGCGGCTACAACCAGGCATAATCGGGTTCAGCAGACTGCTGTGCAGAGAGGATTACAAGCCGCAGCTCGCCGTCGACGCCGGGCGGACAGTTCAGGTTGTTCTCGTCAAAACGAGGCGAAGAGACTTTGTCGCGAAGACCCTGGTGTGCGTGGTGCCGAAATTGCAGCTACTCTTGAGCCGCTACGCCACCTTATGCTGTGACTGTGCTGCGTGTGCCGCGCAGGCCTGTGACCTTTTAGCAATTTTTGATAGGTTACCCAACGAGGAAACACGTCCGTTTGTCCGTCCGTTTGTGCCGCACGTCCGTTTGTCCGTCCGTCTGTGCCGCTGTTGAATAAGACGATCGCTTTCAAGAAAGGGCCCGCCGTAGCGAGCGAACTCACCTTCGGGCTGCATCTCGCTTCAATGCGCACTAAGCGGCGATAACACAGCGCTCACGAAGCTGTCAGCATTTACCACACTGTGCCTCCATCGCAGATCGCTTTCATGATAGGGGCGCCCGCGTCTCTCTTCAACTCGAACAAAACGGCGAGAACGTAGAGTAGACGAAGCTATCAGTAGTCGGTGCTCACTGTCCCCATCGCAGATCGCTTTCAAGATACGGGCCACGCAACCGCGGCCGGAGTACTGTTGGTCACGGTTTATAATGGTTCCATGGTGATGGATAAGGCGCTAAAGAATGATATAGGGTTATAATGATCGGAACGTCTTCAGAGCACCCGGCGCCGCCACCTGCTGTAGTTTGCTCGCGCCGCCGTCAGCAGCAGAACGTGTCGCTGCAGCGCTGTCTTTTTTGTACTGGTCGGATCAAGTTCCATAACATCGATAATTACACAATGCTGCGTGGAGATGAGCAAGAGGCACAATGCTTACGCATACTTATACAACTGCCAGATGAGTATCTGCGTAAATTGTTTTTGCAAAGAAGATTCGAAATGAAAGGCTTATGCTTTCGATAACAAGTTTACTGTTGTTGGCGCGCTGCCGTTGTCAGTAATTCTGAGAAATTATTTAGTCGAGATCATACAAGCTAGACTGAGCACCTTTGCCCCCCCCCCCCTCTTTTTTTGACAGCGAAGCGGTGTACCTCTCGTTGGTCGGAAAATTTCGTGACGTAAACACAAAACACCGCCTGGGCGCTTCTAGCGCCCCAGTGCACCGTCACCCGTCAAGCAGCGCATTCAGTTCATTCTAAGACTGCCATGGGTAGACCACGGAAATTACACACCAGAAGAACAGGGTGCATACAATGCTCGACCATGCGTGGTGTTTGTTTGATACAGCTTCGCTGGACATTCACGTTCGCAGGGCGGGATAGCGGCCAATTTTTTATTGCTATAGCAATTATATGGACACTTCAACCGGATTTCTGCCGTCGGCGTCGCCGTTGCCGTGAGGTTCCCTATAGATAAAATCTTCGCCGCGCGCCGTATGCCCGAGCGGAAGCGTGCGGGGACGCGCGCTATCACGGAGAGCGAACGCACTCAATCTCCCACGCGCAAGCAAGGAAGCAGGAAGCCAGCGCCGGAGGGAGCAAGGGGGGGGGGGGAGGGGGGGCGCACTTCTCTGCCAACAACCGCGCTCGTCGCTCGCTCGCACCGTCTCTTATCTCCACACGGCTCTGACCATTATGCGCCGTGCATTCGCCGCTCAGTTTCCGTTGACGCGATAAACCGCATGTACCTTCGCCCGCGGCGGCGTATGCTTGCTGCGAGCGTTTTTACAGTCGTTGTCTGCTGTCATTCAGTGTGATCTCTTCGTGTTTGTGCGCGCTCACACCACGCTTGTTCATTCAGTTCGTAATAGTCGGGCCACATTTTCCAACGCACGCTACACATGCAATGCTGCCCGGATCGGCAGTGCAGCGCTACAGGTGTGTCCCTTCGCACGCGCTGCCCACGGGAAGCGCTTCTCATCAACACCACCGTTTCACACGCGCCTTCTCGTGGTCATCGAGTCTCTCTTCATGTCGGTCTACTTACGCCGCAGCACACCTGCTTACTTAATCAGCTCATGTTTACTACAATTCATATTGCTACCAAAGCCGCTCACCTTACTTCGTATGACATTGCTGTGTTGCTATCGCATTCATTGCTTCGCCCTTAGGGCGAAACTGTGAAATTTTTTGATATGATAGTACTCACCAATATATACGGCCATAAAAATACATGTTGCCTACAAATACATATTGCCACGTTTAATGGATTATCCTTGTTCCGGTGACCGCTGTTTCACTTGCAAACAACTGGTAAATTTATCGCCTGGCGCGAGGGGCGCTTGCATTTATCAGGATTCTCGATCGTTGTCGCCGATTCAATTTGTTGTCTCCCTTCCCGGCCGAACCTTGTGCAACCAGATCGCAAGCGCGATTCGAATAACATGCACATTTAGGAATAAGGATTATAAAGAGGGATAAGGTGCCTCAGAAAGGCTGGCCAACGTTTCGATAGGAGGACCTATCTTCGTCAAAGGCGGCCTCGTCATCCTCGGCGGGTTAGTTTTAAAGGGTTAGTGGAGTGACGTCACGTCGATGTCCGCTGTGGCTGTCTGTAAAGGGAGAAACTGAAAAGAAAATGAGCGCCGGCGCTTGACTGGCTAGGCGCGGTTTCTAAGACGAGGGGACAAGAGCGGGAGAGCGAGAAAATGACAAAAAAATTATATATATAAAAAAAAACACCGTCAGAGGGGGTTGGGGGAGCGAGAGGCGAGTGAGCGTTCGGAGGATCGTGGTCGGCGTGCGTTTCGGGTCCCTGAAGAGCCCCGAAACGCACGCCGACCACGACTCCTCCGAACGCTCACTCGCCTCTCGCTCCCCCAACCCCCTCTGACGTTTTTTTTTTTATATATATAATTTTTTTGCCACTCTCTCGCTCTCCCGCTCTTGTCCCCTCGTCTTAGAAACCGCGCCTAGCCAGTCAAGCGCCGGCGCTCATTTTCTTTTCAGTTTCTCCCTTTACAGACAGCCACAGCGGACATCGACGTGACGTCACTCCACTAACCCTTTAAAACTAACCCGCCGAGGATGACGAGGCCGCCTTTGACGAAGATAGGTCCTCCTATCGAAACGTTGGCCAGCCTTTCTGAGGCACCTTATCCCTGTTTATAATCCTTATTCCTCGTGTGCTACTCCATTAGTCAGCCATCTTTTTTTTTATTTTGGATGCACATTTAGGAAGGCACGCGAACCCGCGCAGTTATGCTGCAGTCTTCGACGTGTCATGTATAAATAGCCAACGCTTGACCAGCAGATCACACGCCGTCGTTGCTTAGTGGCAACCACGGCGGTGTTGGGTTGCTAATCACAAAGTCGCGGGTTTGAATGCCAGCCACGGTGGCTGAATTTAGATGGGCGTGAAATGCGAAAACACCCGCCGTGTATTTAGATGTAGGTGCACGTCAAAGAACCCCAAGTGGTCAAAATTATTCCCGAGTCCTCCACTACGGCGTGCCTCATATTCAGATCATGGTTTTCGCACGTTAAACCCGATAATTTTATTAACTGTACCCGCAGATCACATTTTGGTGGTCGACGCGTGTGCTCTTCACTATCCTTCTGCCAAGTATAGCTTGTTTTCGTGGGCACATGTTCGCCCACCAAAGAGTTGATTTTGTGGATCGCAGTGTGGCCACAAACATATTCTTCACCATCCCAACAGCATGGAATCTGGTAGAGGTGTTTGTCCGTTAAGGAAGGAAATAAATGAAAAACTTTATTTCGTGAGCTTTTCAGCACATGCGCCGGATGGAAGTGGTTGCCCCTTCACGGGAATCCATATGCTGTTCTCGCCGCCTGGCCCCTGGTTACGAGCCAAAGCTTGTCTTCCAGGGCGCGGCTGGACAGCAAGATCTTCCATCGCTCTCTAAGGGGTTAGATGGGTAGGGGGATCATGTTGGGGTTAGGATTGGTGAGGAGTGGTGGGTGTTGTTGGCAAAATTTGCATTCTGCTATCATGTGTTGGAGTGTAGCTGGCTCGTGACACACGGGGCATTCTTGCCCGTACTGGATCGGGTACATGCGGTTTAGTAATCGGGGGTGGGGAAACGATTCTGTCTGGACCTACCTATATGTTGTCTGCTGCTCCCTCGTTAACTTGAGGTGTGGCTCGGGAAAGCTATGTCTCCGGTTTCTGTAATATTCCACTATGTCTTTGTACGTGACCACTGGTTGGCTCTTTGTTTTCTCCTCTTCCCTCTCCGTGGCTGCGGCTCGGTGTGACAGCGCTCGGGCCTGCTGGTAAGAAAGAGTGGAGAAGGAAAGGCCGGGAGGTTAACCAGTTTACCACAAACGGTTTGCTACCCTACACTTGGGAGGGGGATGGTGGAGAATGAAATTTGTCCGTTAAGGTCCCGGACGCCCCCATGAAGCCGTGAATGAAACCTACAGTGTGCAGGCATCAACGTCGCGCCGGACCTTCGATCTAGCCTCAGGCTGCGAAGATTGCCCACCAACCACGGAGCTCTATCCGAGAAGATATGCAAGACAAATATAAAGACAGCAGCCACAATGGCAGCTGGTGTCGCTGGCACCCATCGTCCTACCGTAACCAAGGGTCACCGTCGACAATCACACTTACCCGGCGAGCTTCGTAATCCTGCAACTTTGCGCAGAAGACGTAATCACGTAATCCTCGGCATAAACGTCCTAAGCTAACACGGTGTAGTCGATAACGCTGTCAGCGGACCAAGCGCTACCGCCGGAGGGTATACACTCTCACTTACCGTGCCATGAATGTACGTACATGACGACGAAGTCATCGGGACGTCTCCCTGCAGCAGTTTGATTTTCATCGGCACAAAAGGGCCGAATTACCCGCACACATAAAAGCGTCATCGAGGGTGACCAATATCTGCTGCTCGATCGTAAAGCTTGTGTCGCAAAGGGTATCGCTTGATGAGACGCGGGAAAAACAAAAGTGATGCTGAAAAACTTCAGCCACGAATACAACTAGGTTGACAAGGGCACGATGATCGCATACATATTGTTACGGAGTAGTGGGGCATGGTGTGTCTTTAAACACAGAAGACGATTTCGCAAGAAGAACGCGCGGCTGGTTCGGTTAGCCATCTTGTGTACTCAGTGTTGCTGCAACTTGTATACACTTGTCAATACACCTACGCTTCGCTAATTCTGCCTCGTGGCATTTTGGTGGATTTGCTCGGTAGCCCCAAAAGCCCACGGAGCTTCGCAGTCGTCGTCGCCTCGGTATTAACATCATAATGATGGAGTCGGCGCTTGCGCCAGCCGCGACAACCCCATCCCCTTTTTGGCATATCCAAAAGCCACGTCACCTGCCACCTTTTTCCACGCGTCAGCGATCCCAACAGTTTGCCCGCGGTACCATTGTTCCAAGCAATAGTCTGCGAAGAACTCCAAAATCTTGGAGTTCATTATGTCTGTTCTATTACGACCACACGACTCTCGGGTGGACTTTATCCTTCGCATAGCCAGCGGTACCCTCCAGGCTAAAGAAACCCGGCCGAGCGGTGAACTGCATATGATCGATCGATCTGCTTTGCCTGCCGTCGAATCGGTCACAATGCCCGCCATTTCCGCAACCGTGTCGGCTCCTCACTTTCTCGACCACCCTATCGTTACTACCGTTTTGGACTGAGCCCACGCTGTTTCCAGGCTTCATTTGACCAGCAACTTCCTAACGCCGATGCTACTGCTACATGAAACAGTTCCTCACCGTCATTCCGCCCTCAACAGGCTCATTCGCCACCAGCTCGTCGACCGTCGTCTCTATCGCCTCAGGCTCATCGCCCCATTTCCCAATAAACCTCCGACGCTCTTCCCTGGAAAACTAACTGCTGCAGCTCCCGGAGGTGACGCTGCACTGACGACTCGACCTAAAAATCCTCTGCTCACTTTACCGACCAGACAAAATATGATTGATCTTAGCCGACGGTGTTCAAATTCCGGCGTTGATCGACACCGGTGCGGAACTTTTTGTGATGAGTGCCCAATTGCGCCGCCACCTGAACAAAGTCCTCACATCTGCCGCATATCGAACCCTCCACGTAGCCAATGGAGGAACACCCACCATGATCGGAATGTCCACTGCTCACGTCAGCATCGCAGGGCACCTTACGACTGTTTGTTTGCAGTTTTGGAACAGTGCCCTCCCGACATTATACTAGGATTATACTTCTTGTCATCTCATTCCGCCCTCTTTCACTGCGGGTCCGGTTAGATTCAGCTTCAACTGCCCCAGAGCTGCGACATTCCACAGGTTGTGTCCGCGTGCTCACGTAATGTCTGAAAGGAACGTCGCCTTTCCGCAGACCTTACTCCCTGTTGCAGACAACCGGACCACATTTCCTCTGCTAAACTTTCACTACTTCGCACAGGTTATCCCGAGAGGCATGTTGCTGTCTGATATCTCGCCTATCAATGATTACGAGAGAGAGAGAGAGAAAGCACTTTATTTGCACCCGCCAGAGAGTATGGGTGATCGGGGTGAGACGCAGCTCCCCCTTTCACCGCCTACCTCCCCCCTAGACGTCGGCCGGCATCAGTTGGCTTCCGGCGGCGGCCTGGGCTTGACAGATGGCTTGTTTTTGGGCATGTTCTTCCTGGCTATGAAGGGAGGATTCCCATGACTCTTGGTTCCCATGTAGACCGTTTAGCGCTGGGCAAGCCCAGAGCATGTGATTTAGGGTCGCTATGCCTTCACAGTTTTTGCATTTCGAAGAGTGCACCTCAGGATGCCATTTGTGTAGGATATACATGTTTGGGAAGGTACCCGTCTGCAGTTTTCGCCAGATTACTTCTTCCTTCTTTGTGAGAGATCTATGGGGGGGGGGAGGAAAAGTTCTCCTGCCCATTCTATAGTGTTGTAGAATTTCTCTGTATGTGGTTATGTCTCGCTTTTTGGACAGGGAGTAGTATGCCTGCGCTGGGGCCCGGTGTGTAAGTCCTCGGGCGACCTCGTTGGCGATCTCGTTCGCTGTGAGTCCACAATGAGCGGGCGCCCATATTATTCTAATTAGGTCATTGGGTACGTTCTCCTTGCCTGCTTGCAGAATTTTGGCGGCCTCTTTGGACACCTTACCAGTGTCATAGGCTTTGATTGCAGTTTTAGAATCGGTGACGATTATTCTGGTTGATGGGTTTGTGATTGCCAGGGCAATCGCCGCCATCTCTGCCTCCTCTGGTGAAGAGTGTCTCACGCTACAGCTCGAGATTAGCTCGCCTTTGTCGCTCACTACTACTGCAGCGTAGTGCCCTTGTGGGTACTCTGCCGCATCGGTGTACACTACTCCTTGTTTTTGGAGGAGGGAGCTTTGGAGTCTTTGGACTCTGCTTCTCCTGCGTTCGTCGTTGTATATTGGGTGCATGTTTCTTGGGATGGGGGGTATTCTTAACCTGTTGGCAATTTCTTTGGGGATGGCGGTTATCCCCTCTCGCGAATCTGGATTCCGGTAGCCCAGTTTCCTAAGAATGGATCTGCCCGTTTTGCTGCCGGTTAGTCTGACATATTGTGCCGTGAGTTTCGCCTCGCACATTTCATCTAGGGTGTTTGAGACTCCTAGGTTGAGGATCGAGATCTCCGTATTATACGCAGAAAGGCCACCATAATCGTCAGGCAAGGTCGATCATTCCAGCCCTGCACCAGACGAACTAAGCCAGATGATTGCCACTAGGCGCGGATCCAGGGGGGATGTCCGGATGTCCTTAGCCCCCCCCCCCCTCCCCCCTTCAGATTTCTGCATTGCCCCTCGCTGACAGAGTGATGGCCCTGTCGCAAAAAAAATGTGGCTACCCGCATTCCTCATGAGTATTTTTCGCAAGTACCAGTGGTAGCAGCCACGTAGAAGTAAAGCTAGCTCGCTCACAAGTTTCGATGTTTTTCGTAGAGGTTTGGTGTCGCGAAGTTATTTTTTCTCATGAAGACCTTGGACCCCCTGGCGCCGGCCGTGCCTTACACATCCCGTCGACGGCGGCGAGCGAACGAGAGGACGTCCCTTTTGTCAAGCACGCCCATGTCAGCGCGAGCGCCTTCGCGCCTGATGAACTTAGATTCCCCTCGGGGTGTCATCGGTTGCCTCTTACCGTTGCCTGGAAAAGACAGGGGTCCAACCTAGCGTGTTCACGCCGAAAAAATAAAGCTAATAAAGCGGACAGGCTTTGACAGCAGCAATGTGAATAAAGACAACGTGAACACAGGTAGCGAAAGCGGCACCGTGCAAAAGCGGGGAACTGGTGCGTCCGACGAAGAACGTCAGCGTCTGCAGTCGCTCACGCCGGAGAAACTTCAGGGGGTGATGATGATGATTTAATGGCGTCACCTCTGGAACGAGGCGGTGACAAGTAGTCTCCTAGCCTGCTAGATTTAAGCAGGTATGCTCTACATGTATTACACCGAATCTGAACGAGTATCATCATCAGCAGCAGCAGCCTATATTTTATGCCCACTGCAGGACGAAGGCCTCTCCCTGCGATCTCCAATTACCCCTGTCTTGCGCTAGCGTATTCCAACTTGCGCCTGCAAATTTCCTAACTTCATCACCCCATCTGGTTTTCTGCCGACCTTGACTGCGCTTCCCTTCTCTTGGTATCCATTCTGTAAGCCTAACGTGGGAAAGATTGAGGAAGCCGTAAAATATGGATGCAGCATTAAATCAGTAGGAAGAAAGCTTGGCATAAGACAAGGCAAGATGTATGCACTGAACGATTATATGCCTAGGCAAAACGTCCGTCCGTGCCCAGGAGGGCCCTCCGCTGGAACCTGTGCGCATGTGCGAAAAGCAATATACCCGAGTTGGAAAGGAGTTAGGAGCAAGATCACAATGAATGTATGGGTCTTTGATCTCTGAATAACACGTGTTGGTGACGTGCAAAGCGGTCCGCTGTTAAAGGGACCACGGGAGCGCGTGGCATCTGCACAGCGCCACCGCCGGCCGGTGGCTGCAACAAGCGTTGCACAGGCGCAGTGAGCGTTGTGGGTGGTGCTTTTTCGTCGTCTGCTACGCTACCATCGGTTGCCACGCTTCGGATCGTCGCGAAGCAAGCAGCTCGCGCAATTCCTATTTAATAGCAGCCACTTTCCTTCCAGCTGGAGGAAAGTAATCTGATAAATGCCCTAAATGTCAGCAGCATTGACACTGCCGTCTTTTGTTCGCCTTCTCGTTTCATAAAGATTTGCCCGCTTCAATTTTTGTTTACTGTGCGCGTCGGTTCCAATGATTCAACGACAGCTCGAGTGATAACTCTTTATACAGTAATATGTTCTTTAAGAGCGTCTGCGTATTCTTTGTTCAGCCTGCGCACTGCAGCTACTCGAATATACATTAGTAAAAATGAGATGGGCAGTACACACGGAGAAATATTCTTTAATATAGCTGTACCACAAATACACGTCCGTAAAACAAAATTATCTCGTTGGTCTTGTAAGTTGAAACGGCAAAAATATCTGCGAGTTAACATTTTGCCTCGTCTAATTTTATTTCAGCTTTGCAACGACTGCCTGTCAGTGTGTGACCATGCAGTTACCGGCCAACAATAAAAGGGCATGATGACTTGCTTCGTTACCATCCGAAGCGCGGCAGCGCACGGTTGCAGATGACGAAAGAGCACCGCCCATAGCGCTCATTGCGCCTGCGCGAAACTCGTTGCAGCCTCCGGCCGGCGGCGGCTCCGAGCATAGGTCACGCGCTCCTGTGTTTCCTTTAACAGTGAACCACTCTGTACATACGCCCTTGCAGAGTCAGCGTGGAGTGCACACGCGCCAAGTGTGAGGGAGCAAGCGGAAATGGAACGTGTGCACAGCGCAGCCTGCGGGGAGTGCACACACGCCAAGTGGAAAAGGAACGTCTGGCGCGCAATTGGCTGCGCGGTTGGTGACGTCGTTCCTCTCTTGCAGCGGTGCGCGTGCGGGTCATTCTCTCTCCGACATCACAATGGTACAGCCGCGTGTCGTGCGTTCTCCCAAGTAAGCAGCTCGCGTACGAAGAACGGCGCCGCGAACAGCGCCGGGAGTCCGCCAACGCCAAACGTCTCCGTGTCTTCATTGCTCAGCATAAAGGGGCCCGTAAACTGATACATAATTGCGTAACACAGTTCATAAACACTTCAATATACCCGCGTGATAAACCTTAAGATAAACACCGCAGCCGCCCCTTTTCAGTTTCGCTGGTCAACCATTTTCATGGAATGTAGGAGCCGAACATGTTTTTAAGCGAAGCTTTATAGGCTGACAAGTGTCGGGCGGTAGTGGTGGTGGTGGCGGTCACGCTTAAAGGTGGGCCTATGCTGGTGATAGTGCAGAAAGAATCTAAGCTCAATGGCACATACCCCTGTGGGCTTGGGGACCTGTAACGTGCCCTTTTTTGTGCTCACGAGGGTTTCGACGGGAATTCAGGGCGCGGGCTCCTTTCCTAAGCAGTTTTTTATGTAGCATTTTATTACGATAGCAATTATATGGACACTCAAAAGCAGATTTCTGCCGTCGGCGTCGCCGTCGCCGTGAGGTTCCGTATGACGTCATTTGGAGAAGAAATCGTCGCCGCGCGCCGAACGCTGTATGTGCGAGTGAAAGGGCGCGAGGGGCGCGTCTTTCACGGGGAGTGAACGCACGGCGGAGAACAAACGCGCGTTCTGCGCCGTGCTCGCTTAAGGGCTGCAGAAGTAGGCGTGTCTGTTCTCCTTCACAATCACCATGTATGTAGAGCAAACGCGCCTTCTTCCGACGAGCGAGAGGCCGTGGGGGAGGGGGAGGGAAGGGAGGCGACCTTTAGCTGCGGCACGCCACTGCCTATTTATACCAGAGGCTCCGGCAACAGTCACCAACGCCGCACGCATATTGAGCGAACGCGGGCAAAACGCCGATGGCGTCGACAACAGTTCTGCGTGTTGCCGATAATGCTGCATGTCCAAGTTTATACAGCTGATAAAGCTAATATCATTACTCCGTATAGCTCTCTACAAGTTTCCTATCGCAATTGATGCTTCGCCTTTCAGGTGAAACTGCGACAACTTTTAAAGACGATAGCCTTTCTTGGGGAACTTAAACGCTGAAAATTTGGTCTGTCTGTCTGTCCTGTTTGTCTGTCTGTCTGTCACCCGATTCAGCCACCCGGCCAAAGTTGGACCACTTGCTTACCGCCCACACTACTTAAACTGGTACGGCTGTTCATACTTGTGAACGTTATCGATCACAAAGTAAATATTACGCATATCTGAGTCGCAACATCACTAGGTAAGTATTAGGAGGTGTGTTCCTTTAATAGAAAATACATAGATACGTAACTCTAAAGACCCTAGTTTCTTAAGCTGCGCTGAAAATGCCATGCTATGCGCGCCGCCGAACGACATTCCCCGACTGCGCGCCGACGAGCGCCCTCTGCCATGGAGGAAGGAAACCCTCTGCACAAGCTCATGTTTCCCGATGTATTGCCAGATGGCGTCCATGTCTCACGCAGCGCCTCCTCAATTTTATCAATGCCAGCCAGATGCGGCCGATTCAACATAAAGGAAGCGCTGTCTGAGGCAGGGCAAGACATAAATGGCCGCTTGATGAAATAATGCGGTAAAATGAAATCTGTTCAAACAAACCTCCATTGCATTTATCATGCCAGGACGGAAATGGTACGAGAACAGCATCACGGGTGGCCGCGGATCAGACCAGCACTCATGTAGTACGGCCGGCAGAAGACTATCGTCCTTCGACGACATTTGCAGCGAAGCACGCAGATACGCGGCAATTTTTTTTGTATACATATCGTTATCTTTTTTAAAGACGATAGTCTTTCTTGGGGAACTTAAACGCTGAAAATTTGGTCTGTCTGTCTGTCTGTCACCCGATTCAGCCACCCGGCCAAAGTTGGACCACTTGCTTACCGCCCACACTACTTAAACTGGTACGGCTGTTCATACTTGTGAACGTTATCGATCACAAAGTAAATATTACGCATATCTGAGGCGCAAGATCACTAGGTAAGTATTAGGAGGTGTGTTCCTTTAATAGAAAATACATAGATACGTAACTCTAAAGACCCTAGTTTCTTAAGCTGCGCTGAAAATGCCATGCTATGCGCGCCGCCGAACGACATTCCCCGACTGCGCGCCGACGAGCGCCCTCTGCCATGGAGGAAGGAAACCCTCTGCACAAGCTCATGTTTCCCGATGTATTGCCAGATGGCGTCCATGTCTCACGCAGCGCCTCCTCAATTTTATCAATGCCAGCCAGATGCGGCCGATTCAACATAAAGGAAGCGCTGTCTGAGGCAGGGCAAGACATAAATGGCCGCTTGATGAAATAATGCGGTAAAATGAAATCTGTTCAAACAAACCTCCATTGCATTTATCATGCCAGGACGGAAATGGTACGAGAACAGCATCACGGGTGGCCGCGGATCAGACCAGCACTCATGTAGTACGGCCGGCAGAAGACTATCGTCTTTCGACGACATTTGCAGCGAAGCACGCAGATACGCGGCAATTTTTTCCTTGAAAATCTACCTTGTACCGCTACCCATAACTGCAATAGATCCGGACATATCGATTTCTTCTTTGCTTTTTTTTCCACCGGTACTCTAAACGGCTCTTGCTTATCTCGACTGCTGACAGGTTTACGGTACCGTCCAAATAAAATCCAAGCGCATCTGGAAGGTGTACGTTACTTACGGTTCTCACTGGGTGAATCCCTTCGCATTCCATTAGGACGTGTTGAGTGGTCGCCGGGTTTTGGCTGCAGCATCCACATGCCTAATCTAGTTCCGAGTATTTGATCTGGTATGGTTTTGTCCTGAGGCAACCGGCTCGAGCCTCAAATAGCACGGCACTGTCCTTTGTGTTATCGTACAGACTTTGCATTCTAATTTCTTCTCCAATTAATGTCCTGTTTACTGACTGTTTTTCTCAGTTTCTTTCTGATGACTCCTGGTAGTCTATTTGCAGTTTTAATCACCCTACACTTGGTTGCCAACTTTCTTGACCTCTTGCTTCATACTGTGTCCACGCTTTTCAAGTATAGATAATTGTGCACTTTAGCCACCCATTTATTTTCATTCATGTTCCTGAGTCTAAGACTCAGGAACATGAATGTAAGTTTGGCGAAACCGATACCTGGCTTCACTACAGGTGTTACACTAGCCGTACAGGAGGCGGGTTTATCGTGAGCAGGAGCGGAGAATTTCGGTAATTAAGAAAGCCTACTATCATCATCATCATCACGGACAGGAGCTGACTACACCGTCCCCCCCCCCCCCCCTCTTCCGAAAAAACCTGGATCCGCCCCTGATTGCCACTGACATTCTACCTACGCAGGCTGCTGACATACGCCGCGTCTTGGAGGCGTAGCGCGACATTGGTTTTTATTTCGATGATCGTCCCTTAGTCCAGACGTTAGTGGTTACTCACCGGATATATACCGGAGACGTCAATCCCATCCGCCGACATCCGTACCACGTTTCACATGGCGAACGTTAAGTTATACAAAACGAGGAGGACAAAATGCTGACTAAAGGCGTCATCGAACACTCGTCTAGTTCGTTAGTTTCCCCAGTTGTCCTTGTTAAGAAGGATGGCAGCTGGCGCTTTTGCGTTGATTACTGACACTTGTTGCGAAAGTCGACGGTGCGAGCGTCCACGAAGGTTCCATGTATGGTGCCGTGCCAAGTGCCGAGAGGAGGAGATATCCAGGGAGATTAGAAAACTGTTTTATATACACTGTACATGGCGGTATTTTACAAGAAGGGCTCCATGTGGTTGGAGCCGTCTACGTTCTAACATCTTTGCATTTAGTAGCGTTTACATCTCCGAGCGTTCTCCATGGTCGAGCGTCTCTACATGGTCAAGCCTCAAGCGTCTCTCAACATCCAAGTCCCGCTGTTTTATCCCTTTCGCTTCCCTCTTTCACTCGACGAGGGAATGCACTGTAGTTCTTTAGCCAATCAGCATCTTGGATCAGGTGGCTATATCCCGCACGTGATGTGTCGTCGTTTCCCGCCGGGCTCCGCCTCCAATCTTGCTAGGTCGCCCCCGAACACAGGCAGCGGTTGACACCTTGGGAACCGAACGTTGATGTCGTTCCCCCGGGATTGCCAGACACTGGCCCCCTTCAAGATTCTCCTCTCCATAGCGGTCAGTTCGCGGAACCAAGGAGGGCGGTGACTGTCTCGAAAGGGCGCCAAGCCTCGTCGTGGTTCGGGCGGCGCTGGTAATTCACGGAACCGCACCAAAGGGGCGACGCTGCCGTTTAGCGACGCATGAGGTAGCCTGGAGACCAACTGCTAATCCCTCAGTCCCAGGTGACAATTCTCGGCCGCGAGAAAGGGGCGCCAGATTGGCGCGTCTGAGTCGGCGCCGGCCTCCTTTTTGTCCCGAAGGACCGCCAGACACAACACACTTCAATAAGATCACGCGCAAAGACGTCTACCCGCTGCCACGTATTGATGACGCCTTGGACTGCCTGCATGGAGCTAAGTACTTCTCGTCCATGGACCTTCGCTCTGGCTATTGGCAGATGTCTGTAGATGACATGAACCGCGAACAGACAGTTCTCGTACCACCGGACCGGCTTTATCAAGTCAATGTTATGCCGTTCGGCCTTTGTAATGCCCCGGTAACCTTTGAGCCAATTATAGACTGTTTACTTCGCGGCTATAAATGTTCCACTTGTCTGTGTTATTTAGACAATGCGATCGTTTTTTCTTCTACATTGGTGAGTCACCTTACGCGTATGTCGGTCATTCTTGCTGTTTTGCGGCATGCCGGCCTGCAACTCACCTCGCCCATGTGCCACTTTAGACGTCGCCAAATTACTGTTCTGGGCCACCTTGTCAGCGCCGCAGGAATTCATCCCGAAGCTGACAAGCCTGCGGTTCATAACTTTCCCGTACCGTCATCCAAAGCAAATGTCAGAAGCTTTCTTGGACCATGCTCCTATTTCCGTCGCTTCATCAAGAACTTTGCCGACACCGCCCGCCCACTCACTAACATACTCCAAAAAGATCATGGCGCACCGAGGCAGCTGCTCATTGACCACGGCCGCACTTTTTTGTCCCGTGTTGTCGAAAATCTTCGTTCCTGTTCTGCCGTGCGCAGACTAACCACCGCCTACTTTATTTATTTATTTATTTATTTATTTATTTATTTATTTATTTATTTATTTATTTATTTATTTATTTATTTATTTATTTATTTGTTTATTTATTTATTTATTTATTTATTTATTTACTTATTATACATATAGGCACTACAGGAATGAGTGGTAACAAAGCAAAATTATAAGCAGACAATTATACAAATAAAAAAATTGAAGTGTTAAGCGATAGCGTGGTAGATTGATGTTTTGAATGAAGATATTTTCTCGAAGTGAATGATGAAAGCAGGAAGGTGATCCCATTCGACACTTGTGCGGGTAAAAAAGGATAATGGTACTTGTTCGTTCGGCAAGATGGGAATGCAATTTTATATCCATGGTGAGCTCGGAATGAAACGTAGAAAGGTGGGGCGATAAGCTGATTCTTCAGCACATGGTTAGAGTGATAAACTTTGTAGAATAGGCAAAGGTGAGCACATTTGCGGCGTAATGAAAATCTGGCAGATTCAGTTTTTTTTTTCATACATGTTACACCGGAATGGCGGGAATAAATAGATAAAATGAATCGAGCTGCTCGATTTTGAATCGCTTTAAGGGAAAGGGATAGTGATGCTTGATGTTATCCCAAATGGCAGATGCGTATTCTAGTTTTGAGCTAACTAGGGGTGTTGTAGAGTGTCCATTTTACAGAAGTAGGAACAGTAGAAAAATTGCAATGAAAATATCTTAACATCCGATTAGCATTAGCACTAATATAATTAGCATGCATATTCCAGGACAGATCATTAGTTATGTGAAGGCCAAGGTATTTGTGAGTGTTAACTGATGCTAGGAAAGTGTCATTCAGTACATATCAACACTGATTACCATTGCAGACCGTACGTGATATGCGCATCAATTTGCACTTGCTAGCGTTAAGTTTCATAGCCGTTTGTTAGACCTAAGTGACACATTGTAAAGATGCTCTTGCAGCTTATACGAATCACTAGGGTCAGTGATATTGCAGTATACTACACAATCATCTGCGAACACATTAATTGATGATGATGTTACACAGTTAGGGAGATCGTTAACATAAATCTAGAATAGCAAAGCCCCAAGAGGGATGCTTGTGACACTCCGGAGGTAACTGGTGACAAAGCAGATGAATAGTTATTGGTTGCGACATACTGAGTTCGATTGGAAAGAAACTCCTTAATCTAAGGCAACACATTTAAATAAATATTAAGCTGATTTATTTTATGGATAGGTATGTCATGACATACGGTGTCGAAAGCTGTGGCAAAATCTAAAGAAAATACGGTCAATATGAAATCCTTTATCTAAAGCGGTGAACAAATCGTTAGTGAAACAGAGAAGTTGAGTGTCACATCAAAACGTATTTCTAAAACCATGTTGAGATGGGTGGAAGAACGAGTTACATTCCAGGAAATGGACGAGGTGAGAATATATTACGTGTTCTAAAAGGTTGTATGGAATGTTAGTTAATGAGATGGGGCAGTAGTTCTCGGGACAATCCGCGTTACCTGATTTATGCACTGGAACGACCCTCGCCGTTTTCCAGTCCGTAGGAAGCGATAAGCACTCTAAACAGTTTAGACTGAATAACAGATGAAAATAATGCCGTACATTTTAACATTTTTCAAATAGTAAGATAAGGACCTGCAGAAGATGAATTATTTTGATTATCAATCAAACAGTTCATACCAACCCAGTCAACTAATATGAAATCCACAGCACAAAACAAGGAATGAGGAATATTTGGTAAATCGGCAAGATTATGGAAGCGGTCTGCGCTGGATGCATGAAAAAATACGAAGAATAATATGGGAGAAGTCAGGGTGAAGAAGTGAGATTAAATGGCGGACGACACCCAGTCTCAGTGAGGTTATGTCTTTTGTATAGCCATTCTAGTTAGGAACGCTACAATTATTATCACAAGAAAATGAGGTAAACACTTCATTTAACCCAGTGCAACACATGCTTTCTTCATTATCGCTAACATCAACATGAACTGAATAGAGTGAGCTTTCTTGTCGCTAGCAATGCTCCAGAATTTGCGTGGATTAGTTAGTAAGAGGGATGGCAGTGTCACATTAATATCAGTTCAAGGTGATGCCTTTCGGTCTCTGTAACGCGCCCGCCACCTTCGATCGAATGATGGATTCTTTGCTTCAGGAGCTCAAGTGATCCACCTGTTTGTGCTATCTGGATGACGTCAACGTTTATTCGCCCACATTCGACACGCATCTAGACCGTCTTTCAGCGATTCTTCACGTGTTCCGCCGGGCCGGTCTCCAGTTGAAGTCGTCAAAATGTCGCTTTGCTCGCCGCCAAATCACCATCCTTGGACACCTCGTGGATGCCAGAGGCGTGCGACCTGATCCGGACAAAATTCGCGCCGTTACAAACTTTCCTGTTCCGAAGTCTACCAAGTACGTTCGTAGTTTCATAAGGCTGTGCTGTTATTTCTGACGCTTTGTAAAGGTTTTTGCGACCATCGCACGTCCCCTTACCGACCTCTTGAAAAAGACGTTCCGTTTTCTTGGGGTCCTGACCATGTCGCATCTTTTTCGCAGCTCACTACTCTCCTTACCACACCCCCAATCCTGGCCCACTTTGACCCGTCTGCCTCAACAGAAGTTAGACGCCATCTCCCACGCGAAAGGAGCAAAGCGGGAAGGCAGCGCGGAAGGGAGTGGGGGGGGGGCTTCTACTCTGCCAACAAATGCGTTCATGTACTTTGCGCTTTGCGCTTGGTTCTTTGTTATGTTTGCGCCGGTACGGGCTGCCGGTGTTGTCGCGCGCGCCGTATCTTGCAAGCTATCTCCACACGGCTCTGACCTTTGTATGCGCTGTGCATTCGGCCACTCAGTTTCCGTTGAAGCGATATAGACCACACGAACCTTCGCTCGCTGCGGCGGCTGCGTTTGCTGCCAGCGTTTTGACAGTGGTTGTCTGCGGTCATCGTGTGTGATCTATTCATGTGTGCTTGTGCGCGCTGACACCACGCTTGTTAATTTAATTAGTAAGTGAATGTGTCCAACTTTATGCAGCCGATAAAACTACTATCCCTACTCCGAATTGCTCTCTGCTAATTTTCTATTGCAATTGATGCTTCGCCTTTCGGGCGAAACTGCGAAATTTTTTTTTCCCTCAAGGAGGGGACATTATACCGCCGCCATTTCGATCTCCACGGCCCTGACCTTCTGCTCGTCATTCCATCACACCTGCGTTCGCCTGTCCTCCGTCAACGTCACGACGCTCCCTTGGCTGGGCACTTTGGCGTCTCGCGCACATAGGACCGTGTACGCAGTCGCTCCTTTTGGCCTGCTCTCGCCCGCTCCATGCGGCGCTACGTTGCCGCTTGTGAGCCCTGTCAGCGCCGGAAGAAGCCCTCCACACTTCCAGCTGGATGTCTCCAGCCAATCGACATCCCACCCGAACCCTTTTTCCGTGTTGGTCTAGACCTTCCTGGAACATTTCTTCTCTCGGGCTCCGGAAATAAATGAGTCGCCGTCCCTATTGATTACGCTACGCGGTACGCAATCACCAGAGCCCTCCCGACAAGTTGTGCTACTGACGTCGCCGACTTTCTACTCTACGACATCGTTTTAGTGCACGGCGCTCTGCGCCAATTACTAACTGACCGTGGCCGTAGCTTTTTCTCGGCAGTCGTCGAGGGCATCCTCCGCTCCTGCTCGACAAAGCAGAAGTTCAGCACGTCCTACCACCCACAGACCAACGGCCTCACGGAGCGCCTCAAACGGACAATTACCGACATGCTGTCGAAGTACGTTGCGGCCGACGACCACGACTGGGATCTTTATTTACCATATGCGACGTTCGCGTATAATTCATGATCATTTAGTGAAAGGAAAGTGACAGACATTGTGCCACTAACGCAGGGCCACGCTGTTGCCGGCGATAACCAACACAGTGCAACAGAGCGGTGGTGTGCTGGTGGGGTTCGCTATAGGTTGCCGGGACCTTGTCTTTGTTTTGGATTTTAATGCCTTAGTATTCTTCGGGTAATTCACGCACTTTCCGGGGGCTGTCCATCTATGTATGTTTTTGTATACATTTGTATACATGTTTTTATCTAACCATTTCCCCGGCTACCTGGGTCACTGGGTAGTCCGTGGTCGAAGGGGCAGCCCATCGGGCTGCTGTGCGTAGGTAACACAGTTGGAAAGCAAGCTTTTGCTCGGGCCATGCTCCGATGCCATTCATTCGAAAAGATGTAAAACACAAATCTGTCCAGATAACCCCTGGACAGAAAATAAAGTAACAAAATGCCTAAGCTCGTCAGCGGGCGTAGAAAGGCTTAAGACGCACCACGTGGATGACTTCGGGTCGTGCGCGGCGCCGCTGTGATTGCGAAATGCCGCCTGGCACGACCTCATAGTCCAGTGCGCCAATCCGTCGAATAATCTTGTAGGGTCCGAAATGTCGTAACAGTTTCTCGCTAAGTCCTCGCCGGCGTATCAGAGTCCAGACCCAAACACGGTCGCCGTGCTGGTACTCGACGTAGCGTCGTCGAAGATTGTAGTGTCGGCTGTCGGTCCTCTGCTGGTTCTTGATGCACAGGCGGGCGAGCTGTCGACCTTCTTCGGCACGCTGCAAATAAGTGGCAACGTCGAGATTTTCTTCGTCAGCGACGTCTGGTAGCACGGCGTCAAGCGTCGTTGCCGGGTTCCTTCCGTAGACCAGGTTGAACGGCGCCATGTGCGTCGTTTCTTGCACGGCCGTGTTGTATGTGAAGGTCACGTACGGAAGGATGGCATCCCACGTCTTTTGTTCGACGTCGACGTACATTGCCAGCATGTCGGCGATGGTCTTATTTAGGCGATCGGTGAGGCCATTCGTCTGCGGGTGGTAGGCGGTGGTCCGTCGATGGCTTGTCTGACTGTATCGCAGGATGGCTTGAGTTAGTTCAGCCGTAAAGGCCGTACCTCTGCCGGTGATAAGGACTTCTGGGGCACCGTGACGCAGGAGGATGTTCTCAACGAAGAATCGGGCTACCTCGGCGGCACTGCCCTTGGGCAAGGCTTTTGTTTCGGCGTATCGGGTGAGGTAGTCCGTAGCTACGACGATCCATTTATTCCCGGACGTCGACATCGGAAAAGGTCCCAGTAAGTCCATCCCGATCTGCTGGAACGGTCGGCGAGGTGGCTTGATCAGCTGTAGAAGTCCGGCTGGCCTTGTCGGCGGTGTTCTGCGTCGCTGGCAGTCTCGGCATGTCCTTACGTAATGGGCGACGTCGGCAGAGAGGCGAGGCCAGTAGTATTTTTCTTGTATCCTCGCGAGCGTGCAGGAAAAACCAAGGTGTCCAGCCGTTGGGTCGTCATGGAGAGCTTGCAGAACCTCTGGACGCAGTGCTGAGGGTACCACGAGGAGGTAGTAGGCTTGGAGAGGCGAGAAGTTCTTCTTTAGGAGAATGTCGTTTTGCAAGCAGAACGACGCCAATCCTCGCCTGAACACATTCGGCACAATGACGGTCTTGCCTTCCAGGTAGTCTACGAGGCTCCTTAGTTCCGGGTCGGCTCGCTGTTGTTCGGCGAATTCGTCGGCCCTGATGGGTCCCAAGAAAGTGTCGCCATCCTGGTCGTCCTGTGGCGGGGGTTCGACCGGGGCGCGAGACAAGCAGTCGGCGTCAGAGTGCTTTCGCCCCGACTTGTAAGCGACGGTGATGTCGAATGCCTGAAGTCTCAGACTCCATCGTACGAGGCGACCTGAAGGATCCTTCAAGTTAGCTAGCCAACACAGGGCATGGTGATCACTCACAACTTTGAAGGGCCTGCCATAGAGGTAGGGGCGAAACTTCGATGTAGCCCAGATGATGGCGAGGCACTCCTTTTCTGTTGTGGAATAATTTGCTTCCGCCTTCGACAGCGAGCGGCTAGCGTAACTTACAACCCTTTCTAGTCCGTCAGTCTTCTGCACAAGCACAGCGCCGAGTCCTACACTGCTTGCGTCGGTGTGGACTTCGGTATCGGAGTTTTCGTCGAAATGCGCAAGTATTGGCGACGATTGCAGGCGTCGCTTCAGTTCTTCAAATGCTTCGACTTGCGGCGTCTCCCACTTGAATTCAACGTCGTCCTTCGTGAGGAACGTCAGTGGCTCTGCGATCCGTGAAAAGGCCTTGACGAAGCGCCTGTAATAGGCGCACAGTCCAAGAAACCTACGCACTGCCTTCTTGTCGGCAGGCGGAGGAAAGTCAGTGATGGCCGCAGTTTTCTGTGGGTCAGGGCGTACTCTAGACTTGTTGATTACGTGGCCCAAAAACAAAAGCTCTTCATTTGCGAAACGGCACTTTTCTGGCTTCAACGTTAGTCCGGAGGCCTTTATTGCTTGAAGGACGGTTGCAAGGCGCCGGAGGTGTTCTTCGAAACTTGAGGCAAACACAACGACGTCGTCCAAGTAGACCGAGGCACGTCTGCCACTTCAAGCTTGTCAGTATGGTATCCATGACGCGTTGGAAAGTCGCAGGTCCCGAGCAAAGACCAAATGGCATGACCTTGAACTCGAACAGCCTATCTGGTGTTATAAAAGCAGTCTTCTCCCGGTCCCTCTCGTCGACTTCGATTTGCCAGTAGCCAGTTTTGAGGTCCATCGACGAAAAATACTTTGCGTTGTAGAGTCGATCCAAGGCGTCGTCAATCCGTGGGAGAGGGTCCTTCTTCGTGATTTTGTTGAGGCGACGATAATCGACACAGAAACGTAAGGTTCCATCCTTCTTCACTAACACCACGGGGGATGCCCACGGACTCTTGGACGGCTGGATGATGTCGTCGCGTAGCATTTCGTCGACTTGTTGCCTTATGGCTTCGCGTTCGCGCGCCGAAACTCGGTACGGACTCTGACGGAGTGGGCGGACGTATTCGTCGGTTATGATGCGGTGCTTGGCGACAGGGGCTTGTCGAACTTTGGACGACGACGAGAAGCAGTCCTTGTATTGCAGGAGCAGAGCTTTTAGTTGTTCTTTCTTATGCCTGGGAAGGTTCTGATTGACGTCGAAAGTTGGTTCAGGTACTACAGTCGTCGTTGCAGGTGCACTAGAATCCGTGAAGGCGAAAGCCCTGCTGGCTTGTACTATTTCGTCGATGTAGGCGACCGTGGTGCCTTTGTTAATATGCTTGTATTCGTGGCTCAAGTTCGTGAGCATCACTCTTAATTTCCCTTCACGTAGCTCAGCTATGCCTCTAGCGACGCAAATTTCACGGTCGAGCAGTAAGTGATGATCGCCCTCGATGGCGCCCTCCATGTCTGCAGGCACTGCGGTACCGACGGAAATCATTACGCTGGAGCGAGGCGGAACGGTGACTTGTTCTTCGAGCACATTCAAGGCATGGTAACCGATGTTTGTATCCGGTGGTATCGCATTGTACATTGAAAGCGTTATTGACTTGGACCTTAAGTCGATGACTGCACCGTGTTGGTTTAGAAAGTCCATGCCTAGAATGACATCCCTGGAGCAGTGCTGCAGGATTACGAAGCTCACCGGCTAAGTGCCGTTGTTTACCGTGACTCGCGCTGTGCAAATTCCAGCCGGCGATATTAGGTGGCCTCCCGCTGTCGAGATATCGGGTCCTTGCCAGGCCATCTTCACTTTCTTTAACTTGGCGGCGAACCTGCCACTGAAGACGGAATAGTCGGCACCAGTGTCGACGAGAGCGGTGACGTTGTGACCATCGATGAACACGTCTAGATCGGTAGACCGGCGTCTGGCATTGCGGTTAATTCGTGGCGTCGGATCACGGCTGCGTCATAGAGAAAGAAATTCAACAAGAGGGGACACTCGGCAAAAACTGGCAACAGGAAACACGTCACCATTCGTCACGCTATACTTTTGACACCGAACGTTAGCTGCCGCGAGCATCGAAAAAAAAGAAAGTGAACTTAAGTTAACAGGCATTCATTTATTTTTTTAATTCTTTGCCGTGAAAACTAAAACCTTTTGCGTATAAATGAACTTAAGCTTTGCGACTTATTTTCCTTGCCTTACCTGCCACAGGTCAATGACGCGCCAGATACATGCGTCATCCGCCAGACACTCCCCCGAAGCCAGCGAGGATGGCTGCGCGCGCGTTTGAGCGCTCGCGCGCGGCGACCCGTCTGTCTCATTCTTTTTTTCTTTTTTAAATGTAACCTGGTTTATTGGGCTCTCGGCGTATTTTTGCGCTCCTTCTGCACTGGGACAAGACACCACTGCACTATTGGACTACGGCAAGGTGAGAAATCTTGTTTCACAGTCTACGATGCAATTATATGCTTACGGCACGGGACCGAGACTTAAGACGCAGTTAGCGAAAAACAGCTCGGCCATCCTGGCGCAGTTAATTTGAGTAAATGAATCGTGCTGAGACATGTTTCCGACGCTTCCTAGGGGACTATTGTAACTTATTTCGGTTTTTGAGCCACACTGCCCGCACAGGGCGCCGTGTCGCAGTTAGCGAGAACTCAGCCGTGGTGTGTAGTCTAGTGCATCTTGCTAGCAGAAGTTTGTGCCGCCTTCTCTGACGCCAGACATTACTGAAAAGTAATTTCGTTACTTTCTGGGGTACTTTTGAGGCACGCTGGCCGCACAGCGCGCTGTGACGCAGTTAGCGATAAGCAGCTCGACCGTGGTGATAAAGTTAGTTTGGCGTGTAATAAATCTTAGAGGGACAAGTCTGTGACGTTTTTTGTGGCTCCGCAACAACATATACCTTCTTTCGGTACTCGCGCCTGTTGAAAACGCGATGGGCGATTGCCAAGAGTGGCAACATGGGGTGTGCTGCTGACGCCGGCAGAACGCGCGAACGACGAACATATCAGAAACTTCTAATTCGAAAATTACGTCTTCTAAAGGACTAAAGAAAGGCATTGCACCCACGCATTTGTCTTCAGTGCCTGTTGCGTCCGTCTCTGTGTATGTCGCGTACCGTCGCGTCGCCCGAGGCCAGGTTTTGGAAACGCGAAGTCGCTCGTGTATTTGTGCTGCCTAAGTGCAGGAAATAATGCCTCGAAATTGGGGAACGCTTGGAAATCAGATGTTTTCATATATGTTCGGGATGAGTCGGGTATTTTCTACGCCATGTATGTAAAAGCGAATTGCTTTTGTTTGTAATGCCGCTCATTCACCGCTTTCGCACGTTTCGCCTCGCAGTATTCCTATGTCTAATTACCAAAATGACTCATGCTTGTAACATGCTGTTACGTGCTTGCAAATGTAACATGCTTGTAATTTACTTTTTTTTTCAGCTGGTACCGTCCGGTGGAGCTTCATACAGGAACTACTGCCTTACCTGCTGGTGTCACAACGTTGGATGAACGCACAAAAAGCGCGGAACGAGCTTTTATATAGAGCAAAATAAATATTTCCTCATTGCACAAAAGGTCTTGCGTCTACTTTGTGAAATTGCACGTGGCACAGATTCGATGGGACTTTACGAGATCGTTCGCAATCATTTTTACTAAATAATAAACCGATTCTGCACGAAGAGCAAAAAAAAGGAAAAAAAGGGGGGGGGGGTGCAGCCGGCGTGCTAGCTTGCGTTCGAAATACGCGCGCCCAAAACCGAAACCGGAAGTGATGTAAGTGATCGACACCGACCGCTTGGCACGCTGCAGTCAATTCGCCCGCTGGGCCCTATGGGACTGTCCCCTCTTGTTGACTTTCTTTCTCTATGGCTGCGTCGGCTTGCTATGCTGCTGCTACGTCGCGTCGGAAGGTCTTCTTTCGGCGGCGAAGTGCTGTCAAGGCTGTTGCTAGGCGGCGTGCTGATATCTCGTCGTGATGATTCGTGAATCGTCGTCGTCGTCGGCGGCGGAGGATCTTCGGCATTGCGTCGTACAGCAACCGCACCTCCATCGGTTGCTGCTGTTAGTTTCCCGGGTAAGGGCTGGGAGATCGGCCCCGGGTTGGTCCGGCATACAGCCGGCGATGCGGCGAGATGTAGCGGCCTGGTGACGGCGAGTGTGAGGGTCGTCGTGATTGCCACTGGGCTCCGGCGAGGTAGTCGGCGATGTCGCGCGGTCGTTCACCTCGCACTGGACGCGGCGCGTTGACGGCGAACCCTCGTAGGCCCATCTCGCGGTATGGGCATCGGCAGTAGACATGGCCGGCTGAGCGGGCGGTGATCGGGGGCGCGTAGACAGTGATAGCAGAGCGGGCGGTGGTCGGGGGCGCGCCAAATGTCCGTCTTCCTTTGGTAACTGCGCTGAGCGACGGGCGGGCGTGCTGGCGGCGGCGGCGGTGGACGACGGAACTGCGCCGTTACGGGGCCCTGGCGCGAGCGCGGAGGGGGGCCTTGACGACGGGCGACGGCGGCGTAGGTCATCGTTACCGGCTGGGGTTGCGGCGATTCGAGAAGTCCTAGCGATTGCTAGGACTGTGCGAGTGAAAGCGCGCAAGGATGTGATTGCTAGGATGTGCGAGTGAAAGCGCGCAAAGGACCCGCGCTTTCAATGAGAGCAAACGCGACGTCTTCCGCCGCGCGCAAGGCCGTGGGAGGGATGGGAAGGGGTAGGGGGGGGGGGGGCGTCGTGCTCCGGCACTAACTGCGTATCGAGTGCGATGTGTTCATGTTTGCTTGTGCATGCTGACACCATGGTTGTTAATTTAGTTAGTCAGCGAATGGCGTCCATGCTTAAACGACCGATAAAGCTACTATCCTTACTCCGTATAGCTGTCTACTAATTTGCTATCGCCATTGATACTTCGCCTTTCGGGCGAAACTGCGACTTTTTCTCATACATTGTTGGTCACGCCATTGTCGACATGTGCTACTCGCAATCCCATTCTCCTCGGGCTGGCGGCGTCACGCTGTCGTCGTTATACCATCGTTCTCACTGTAGAATCGTCATCCAATTTTCCTCATGTGGTTATCATCATACCGCCTTCTTCGTTCGATCGACGGCATTCTTTCTTTGCCGTTCTGTCATCATGACTGCCTCGTCATCACGTCATAGCAACGTACAGCGATCGCAGAGAGAGTGTGTCTCGCATATAGCTGAAGCAATCTTAAATTAAGAATTACCACTGTAGATTCAAAGTAAAGGTGCCTTCAACAATGTGGTGCATTGCTACATTGCTTGATTGCTAATCGCATTAACGTCCACCGTCATCGTAGGCTGAGTTTTTTAAAAACGTTTTCTCACAAAGATTCAAGCCGATTATTAGAACTGCTGCTCTTGTAAGTTTGTCAAGGGCTGATTGTTCATCATTCCGTTTCTCTTTTAATGAACATATTGCCACATGACAACAAGCAAATAGTATTAGGACATCGCTGAATGTAATGGCACTAACCAATGCCAAATGACGATATGGTATCGCAAATAATTTATACATGTAGAGCATGCAGCGCAGAGTCACAGAGAAAATCGACTGTCTTCACTGTTGTAGTTGTTTACAGCTCAGAAATGCGTGCAAAGGTCGTCAACAAATCTTTTCCCGCGGAACTTGTTAAAATGTGCCATAAACAGCGAAACAATAAAAGCTGGGATGGCGTATTTGTGTTTTGTAATTCTTACAAATTATTTAAACATAAATTATTCAACAAATGATGGTTGATCGTATAAAACGTAATCAGTGGTAAGCCAATGTCTGAGAAATTCTACTAACTTTTTTTTTTATTTACAGCACGCAATGACCTGGGCAGATGATGAAGTGTCATAGCAAAAACTCCGAATTCTGAATCTGGTAAGTCATTCATTACCCAAGCCAGCTATAGAGATCTACGGCACAGAGGAGTGCATACTGTCAACTACTTTGTTTCCACAAGAAAGCAAGCACTACAGGAGTCACAGCACAGGCCATGAGGGCAGGAAAAGAAATCTTCAAACCAAGCACAAATAAAACCAGTTTCTCATGAAGCTGAAATAACTGTTGTGGAGTAAATACATGATTCCCTTATGTATGTACCGCTACCTTTTATTTAAGTACAACTGGGCGCTGCCAACTCACGCCTTGCTATGTCACATCGGGTCGTCGGTGCTGCTGTTACAATAGCCGCAGGCGTGCTGTCCCGAGTACGAGGAGGGTCCTGCGCAGCCAGCGCGGCGATAGCCCGTAGAGAGCTGCTGCCCTGCGCGCTGTTCCTTCGCAGTCACGTGATTGTTTCTGTTACGAAGGCAAGCATGGGAGGGCGAGCAGAGAAGGCTGTTGTTGTGATGCGACGAGTCTTCTCACACGCCCGTTGTTGTAAGTCAGGTGATCCAAACAGCGCGGCTGTTGCGCCATGTTTGTCGGTCACGCGATTAGCTTCAGGTTCCACCTGAAGGTTCCAGGTGGACTGAGAAGGCTGGCGGACCGAGAAGGTTGATGGTGTTTCAGCGGGCAGGGAGACAGCGGCGCCGCTGCAATGCGGAAAGCTGTGCAGCTCGCCGTTAGGCTTGCTTTTTCTTCCCGGCATCGCCTGACTGCTTTCTACGCCACGGATGCCCAGACAGCCGCGGCTGCCTTGGACCTCTTGGTCGCCTCATGTGCGGCCGTCGGACGCCCTTGGGACGACCTGGACACTTCGCCGCTTCTCGACCGGTGCTATGACTGACCGGTACCTGCCTAGCCACAGCTGTGTTTTACGGGCTTCCCTGTCTGCCTTCCGGTAGATTGTTTCGGCTTGTCCAGTATCCTTCCAGCTCGAGTGAAGTTCGATAATTCAAGCGATGTCACTCTGGTCTACCCAATCGCTGAACTCCCAAGTGCCATGATGCCATCACCGGCAGCGGATGACCAAACTATGCAGCTATCGCATTTCAATCAGTGGGCAGGGAGACAGCGGCGCGCCTGCAATGCTAAAATACTTCCCGTTCTTTGTGCAGGTATGGTACTTTGATGAGGCTCCTTGCTTTCGCTCAAATGATCACTTTTTGCTACTGTTTCATTGCCCACAGCGTTGCAATTTCTCATTCACGTCAGTGGTAGTTCAACTGACGCATCGCATCACCAGTCTTTTATTAAGCGGTGGTATTGAGCTCAGTCATGCCCCCATTCTGGAGCACCTTCGGTCTCTGCTGTTCCCACAGCCGACAACGATCGCTCGGGTCCTGACGCGCATACGCAACTGCTCGATGGCCAATACCAAATACGCCAATTTGAAATAATCTGTAGCTTGTTGTTTTGCTGCTTTCGAATCTCGTCTCTCCGCCCTTGAACTCGCATCGTACGCTACCTGTAACATATGACTCTTTCTGATGCTCTGCGTAAAGAAATTGAATCACTTACGGCTACAGTAAACAGACTTGCATCCTAAAACACTACTCCGTAGAACAGCAATACACGGAACAGCCTGCAAGCACGCCAGGGCGAATTAGAAAACAGGTCTAGGTGTAAGATCATAATCGTGTATAATATTCCTGATGACCGAGAAACATGGAATGAAACCGAGCAAAACGTCTTATCGACCATGTCATTTGGCCTTGGTAACGAAGTTTAATTTGAGGTCATAGAACGCGCGCATCGTGTAGGCGCCATTTCTACCTCTTTTTATCGTCCTAAGGTTATTAGGTGTTAAGCCAACAAAGCAAAAGAAACCATACTGTCTTCTAGGTCAAAACTGAAGTCTGACAACATATCTGTGTCTGAAGACTTCTCGCGCAGTACACGTCTCTTAAGAAAAAGGTTGCTGGAATTTGCTAGAAACCTGCCTCGGTCCCCCCTCAATTGCGGTTAGGATATATATTACGCGGTTCGTCCACAAGGCATGCTAATTGTATCACGCCGACATGCATTTTGTGAACGTTTTCAAGTAGCCTGCTAGTGACCACCCCTTTCACGAAACATTATTACCCACAAACACAAGCGTTTCTGCTGCTACAAACTCCGTTTCATCATATGACCTTATGAGGAGACATGATGGATTGTCATTTACTTATAGTGCGTCCGTTTTACTGACTAACGCTATGAGTACTATTAATAACCGCGATTCATTACACTCCCTTGCGGATACTGCTGGTTCTGACATCATCGCTTTAACAGAAAGCTGGCTTTAACACTGCTGTACGTGACGATGAGATATTTCATAACTGATCTCACTTCGCTATCTGCCGTCGCAATCTAAACTAGGCCAAAAATGCTTCGCATTAATATAATATGGCGGCTATAGGAATTTTTTGGAAACTGCTCGCCAGGTTGCAGTGGCACAATCCGATTCCGAATTCTGTCATCCAGAATGATAACTGGATCAGAATACAGATATACAGAACTCACATAGACAGAGGTTTCGTATACATTACTGGATCTAGATGTTTCCCGATCCACAACTGATTTCATCTTTGTCGATTTTGCTAAAGTGCTTGATAAAGCCATTCACCCTGCTCTACTTTACAAATTAAGCGTCCTAAAGATTGATCGAAATGTACTCAGTTCAATTAGTGCCTTCCTTGCTAGCCGTACTCACTTTTTGACCACTAATTGCTGACTTTCCTGAAACACCTGCGCTCTCAGATGTATCGCAAGGTTCGGTTCTACGTGCATACTATATCCAAAATAAATTAGTGATCTTCCCGCTAACATATCTTCCAAAGTGTGTTTTTTTTGTGGATGATTGTCATTTACCGGAAAATAGGAACCCATAACGACATTATTTTCCTCCGGAATGAGCGTAATAGTGTCTTTACCTGATGTTTAGTATGGCACATGAAAATAAATGTATCCCATGCGCATCTCCTGTCACGCACCGACAAGCACACTAATTGGTAGCACAGGTTCTTGATACAGTATCATCATATAAATATATATGAATACGCATCACCTCTGATTTAACATGGAACTTACACCTACACTCAGCCATCGCCACAGCTAACCGCAGTGTTAGCTACATCCGAAGAAATTTTCACCTTGATCTTGTAGCATTCATAAAACTATTTGCACTGCCAAGAACCGGCCCCATTTGGAATATCCATCATCTGTATGGGAAGGTGGCAATATCACTCTTGTCAAACAATTTGAAACGACAACGTACAGCAAGTGTACCGCACATGAAATTATCTCTTAACCTCCCCCCACCTCCCTTGACCATAGCGAGGCTTTTCAAAAAGTTTTGTCTCTCTCCCTCTCCCTTTGCTTATTGAATACCGCAGGATATCAGGCCTCACTCTGCTCCATAAATATAGTACCTTTATAACTACATCGTCATTCTATCAGCCTCCAAAATACTCATTCGGGCAGCCACCGTCGAGCTTGACTGGCCCTGTGGCGAAATAGTTGTAGTCGGGGCATGCTTGAAAGGCACCGTTGGCAGTCCGCACTTCAAAGCGCAGTCATGTCGTAGCCATTGTTTAGTTTGTGTAAATTGCATTGAAGACGGGAAGAGCAGATCCATGCCTAAGCGCTTTTCAATTTGCCTAATTACAGTGTCCTGCCCTGTTTCCAAAATTCGTGCTCTTTGTGCATCGGGACTATATATATATATACACACAGGGTGTTTCAGCGAACACTTTCAACAATTCTTGAAGGTTCCCTGGGACAGATTGCATAATTCTAGTTCATGAGCAGGTCTACTCGGACAGGCGGACATTACTTGCACAAGAAATTGAAATGCATAATCAAATAATTACCAAACATTCACTAATAAAATTTTTAAATAATTACCTGATGGCCCACCCATATCGCAATTTACAAATCGTAGCCGTGGAGTTCGCAAGGCTGATCCACTTGGAACGAATTCTCGGGATGACACCAGTATCGAGATATTAATTCGCGAACTTTGTGGAGAAATGCATTGGCGTCCCAGTTAGTTTCTTCACAAAACATTGCTTTGTGCATTGAAGCACAACATTAACTTTAACGCCAATGCATTTCTCCGCAAAGTTCGGGAATTAATATCTCAGAACTGGTGTCATCCTGAGAATTAATTCCAAGTGGATCCGCCTTGCCAACTCCACGGCTACAATTGGTAAATTGCAATATGGGCCATCAGGTATTTGGTTTAAAACTTAATTAGTGAATTGTTGGTAATTAGTCTAATATGCAGTTCAATTTTTCGTGGAAATAATGTCCGCCTCTTCGAGTAGACCAGCTCATCAACTAGGATTGGGCTATCTGCCACAGGCAACATTAAATAAATTTTGAAAGTGTTGGCTGAATTACCCTGTATACATATAAGGTATTGAGTCTTGATCACTAATCAAGGCCTCATTTATTATAATTAGATAAAAAGTGTCAATGATAGAATTGTAGAGAAACATGAGAAACTCTTGATACAGCGTTCTGGTGCTCAATACGTGCTACATAAAAATATTTTCCCGAGCGCGAAAGATGCCCGCGAATGTACGCAAAGTGCCTCGAATGGCCGGTCGCGCGGCAATTTTACGTGTATTCGCCGGCTTCTTTCACGCTTGGTAAAACACTTTTATGTAGCACGTACTGAGCAACAGAAAGCTGTATCGGGGGTTTTTCGTGAAGCTCTACAATTTTCTCATTGACTATTTTCATTTAGTTATAATAATTGAGCAGTTGATTAAGACTAACTACCTAATTAGGCGGAATGAAAAAAAATATAATCTGAGCATCTCCAAGCGAATCCATGCAGTGGTCGATGAATCCCGGGGATTTATTTTAGGGTACCACTAGGCACTCATGGAGACAAGGAAATTCTGGAATCAAAAGTTATAGGAATTGAAAGGCTCAAACTGAAAGGTGGGCCGGCCATGATCTCTCAATACCTTCTTCTTCGTGAGCAAGCTGTGGTATCTTCTTGAAGTCCTGAGCTGTTCTTGATTCAAGTTTAATAGATTCTATAGAGTATCCGCTGTATTTGTTTGAAAGTCAGAACATGACAGCGCAACTAGAAATAACCTGTTTTGCAAGTTAGGTCAGGGAGGATTGTTATTACCGAAGTTGTTCTTAATCTAAGGCAACTCGTTCCTAGATTTTTTTTATGGTGAACACGACGAAGCCTTTCTTGCGAACAGTTATTCAAGTCCGGCAATACCGTACCTAACTTTGTCGTCTCGATGTGGAGGGGTGGGCGCTACACAGCAAGTAAATATTTACGAGAAGTGGTTGTGGCATTCAGACTTCTAAACGCTAATTTCGTATACTGCGACATGTAGGCGGATAAGCTCGGATTTAATATGCATGTTCCCAGAGCCAATGTATAGCATTTTGTACCGTGAAGGCCAGTGTAAAGATGTGCTAAAATGTGTCAAACGAATGAGGGCACCAGGGGGAGTGAAAGCATTCTTTTTATTAAGCTACACATTTTTTCAGGATTATGTACTACAATTTGCTCATTGAAACATCTGCTCTAAATATATGAGCTGTGTAATTAATCAGGTAGCTTGGTGAAATACAAAAAATAGTCCGGCACTTGCATATTTTGAAATTTTGGCACAAGTTACAGAGTACCCCCAGTATATTCAGGCAAAGTGTCTGCATGTTTATGGCGCGGCTTCGACTCCGCTCAACACCGCATATTTTTTTTTTTTTTGACGTAATAGTTCAGCGGAAATCCGCTAGGTAGAGATAAGTAATTAAAGGGAAACTGAGACATCCACCCAAATGTAGCGATTTGCTACTCTGGAAACCCAACCGGGTTCCTCGAAAGAAAGCCTCGCAGTTGAAGAAAAAATCGTCCTGGTCCGGGACTCGAACGCGGGACCACCGCCTTTCCGGGGCAGCCGCTCTACCATCTGAGCTAACCAGGCGGCTAGCAGATGGCAGGGCGAAGTCGAGTTGTCGACAAATTCGACTCAGTTTACTCAGTTTCCCTTTAATTACTTTAATTTGGTGCTGGAAATTGTTTCTCTGTAAAGAATAATAAAAGAGGACAGGCAAATCATACGACAAAATAAGAAAAGGAGTTCGGTGACCCAATCCACAACCCCGTTCCAAAGGAGACGCTCATAGCGTCCATTCACCCATCAGGCCTACTGGCGTGTAGCTTGAGTGGGACTTTGCGTACAATCTTGTCGTTGATGTGCGAAACATGCTTGGCGTTTACAAGTGCCTCATGTCCGCATTTGACACACTGAATGACAGTCATGGTGGATGTTCGCCTTTCTGGGTGTTTGCGCCGGAAGAAAGATATTCTGCGTTGGCCAGTTTCTGGAAAGCAAGAGTGTAGTTTACACATTTACGTTTCCTAATCAGTTCATGTGCTGCTGTTAAACATACAACGCCACGATCGACAAAAAAGAAAAAAAAAGCACGCGCGCTACGGGGTCAGCAAATATCGCGAACACCGCGAGTAACGAAAATGAAAGTGCACGCAACCGAAGTGCAAACAAACAGCCGATGTAGGGCCGTATATATATGCGAGCGAGGGGGCGTTTCAGCAAGGGGCAGCAGCGCCGCCAGGGCGAGGTCTCTTGTCTATTTTAGCACCTGCGCTTTGAAATGTCGCGCGAAGGCATTGAGTGTGCAAGCAACCGTGAGCCCCGTAACAATGCTCTATATGCGTCGGTTTATGAGATTTACGGTTAGTCTAAGCATGACAAGCAAAATGAAATTTTTCCAACTGTGTGCTTTCTACTAGTGAAAATACAATTCCGTAACAAGCAAGCGTAGCATTATATTTCTTTTTTACCTAAAGTGTTTATTACAAGCCAATAAATAATGAATAAGGATTAAGAAAGGAGGTCTCGTGTTAAACATTCAGATGATTCTCAATAGCAGCGTTCAAATGCTGTTTGTCTGCTAATAAAAAGAAGTGTCCGAAAATACCGCTTGTTAATTCGAAAGTTGTGCTACTTGAGCTCTATGCTGCGTTATGATCAGAGCTAATATTACGCGCAGTGCTGCGCAGGTTAAGCTCGAATGGCGCTGATGTTCAGATTCTTTTTTCCTTAAAAGATTGCGCCGTCCATTTTATATCTGTGACACTTGTGTTATTCCATATGCTGCAAAGAGTTTTCAATCACACATGTCAGCCCTCTTGACCCCACGTCAACAGAAAGCGGAGGGATGCTGCTTCTCGGTTTGAATATAAGCCACTTCCTTGCTTTGGTATGCGAACAAAAACATATAGAAAGGAGGCACTGAGCCTCGGAGGTTTACATTGTTCAGGGTGTTTTGGTCTTGCGTGGTTCGCAAAAGCGTATTCTATTCAGCTGTCAACATAGCACTGTTAGCTAGTGCGCATTTTCCCGACTAAAGATCTGTTGAGAAATGGCGGGAAGTGACGCCACTCCAGGGCGTGCACTAGATTATTCTCGAAGATTCGTTCTCTGCTCACTCAGACAGTACCACCTGCGTCCTGTCATGAACCGGCTGCTCGCAGCGCACATTTCGTTGGCGGTTACAGTCACGTAGCGTCAGAAGGTACATGGTCAACCAGCAGTGCTCATGCAGTGCAGTAGCAGTAGGTCGATCCCAGAAGCAACGAGTGCACTATTTTAGTCCTTACAATCAGCAAACATGTGTGCGGTTGAACCAATTCCGTTTATGTTAGAACCGATGAAGGACCCGAAGATGGTCTTATTGGTTTCTGAAGCAAGAAAGGGTCAAGGCTTCCACAACTATATCAAGGCAAGCTGCCTATTCTTAACGCTCACGCTTTTAATTGACAATAACGAGCTTTTATCAGTAATTAGAATTGTGTTGGAGTTGTTTGTAGAGTTCCAGAAAACGGTCTTGTGCAAAAGCACATTTATTTGAAACATGTAGTTTCCCCACTTCAAAGTCTGAAAGAAGCTCACACGATGTCCTGCGTAGAACGGAAATTGAAGATTACCTTGGCCCAGAAGACATTTAACAGAGTCCAGCACGGCACTATCAACGAAGATTTCATCAAGAATTGTAAATTGTATTTGGGCGAGATAGCAGAAGTAACTTAATATTCCCTAAAATGTAGAGAAAACCTGAGCTGGGGATTACACAACCGGAATATTTATTTATTTTGAAAGGGGGATTTATTGAAACTCGTCCGAGGGATCGCAAGTGGCTTTTTAGGAACAGTCCTAGCTGTTGGCATCCGCAGCTCGAGCTCGGGTCTCGCGCCGAAGCGATGGCAGTGCCCACGGCGCCTGCATGCATATTCCCCACTACGATTGCCCCCGCTGCAAAGGTGAGCCATCCTGGCGACCTAAGGTGATGACAGGACGAGCGGGTTGTGGTACGGCTTCAGGCGGCTAATGTGAACCGTCTCACGGCCACGGCGGCGCTTGTCCGAAGATGGTGTCACCGGTTCGACCACATAGTTGACAGGCGATGTACATTCGACGATCCGGTACGGACCCTGATATTTTGGAGCAAGCTTTGGGCTAAGGCCTGGAGATTGGAATGGCAGCCGAAGCCAGACGTGAGAATGCACGGCGAAGGAGTGTTGGCTGATCGTGGTCGCGGCGATCTTTTTGGATGCCTTGAGTATCCGACGTAAATGAGCGAGCCAGTTGACGACACTCTTCAGCATGTTGAGCAACTTCTGAAAGCGGGGTGAATTCAGAGGCGTCCGGGTGATACGGAAGTACGCTGTCAAGGGTAGATGATGGTTCACGTCCATAAAGAAGGAAAAATGGTGAGAAGCCTGTGGTAGCCTGAGTGGCGGTATTGTACGCGTAAGTCACAAAAGGGAGGACGTCGTCCCAATTGGAATGATCCGACGCAACGTACATTGTGAGCATGTCACCAAGAGCGCGGTTGAACCGTTCCGTTAGACCGTTAGTCTGGGGGTGATACGCCGTAGTGGTGCAGTGAATAGTGCGGCACGCTGCCAGTAGCTCATTAATAACGTCCGAGAAGAAGACGCGGCCTCGGTCGCTGAGCAGCTCTCGCGGTGCGCCGTGCCGTAAGATGAAATGCCGTAAGAGGAACGCTGCGACATCGCGAGCAGCAGCCGAAGCAAGTGCAGCAGTTTCGGCGTATCTTGTTAGATGGTCTACTGCGACAATTATCCAACGATTTCCGTTAGCAATGCATGGAAGGAGCCCATAAAGGTCGATCCCGACTCGGTCAAAATGACGTGCAGGAGACGGTAAAGGTTGCAGTGGGCCTGTCGTATGAGGAGTTGTCTTGCGTCGCTGACAGGCTGCACATGACCGAATGTATTTGCGCACATAAGAATACATGCCTCTCCAGTAGTACCGCTGGCGGAGCCGCTCGTACGTTTTCAGGACGCCAGCATGTGCTTGTTGTGGGTCGGCGTGGAAATAAGTGCATATGTCGGAACGCAAATGGCGAGGGATGACGAGCAGCCATTTGCGACCGTCTGGCTGATAGTTCCGGCGGTACAAGATGGTGTTCCGCAGCACACAATGGGTGGCTTGGCGGCGAAGGGCTCGAGGGCATGTATCCGTTGAAGTAGTAGTTAGAATATCAATGAGAGACGCAATCCACGGATCCTTTCTCTGTTCAGAAGGCATGTCAGAAACAGTAAGCGCAGCAACCGGGCAGTCCGTGGATGCGGGTTGCGTGTCGTCGGATCGCATGGGTGACCGGGAGAGGGCATCCGCGTCAGAATGTTGACGCCCGGAGCGATAGATGACGCGAATGTCAAATTCCTGGAGTCGAAGAGCCCAACGTCCAAGACGCCCCGACGGGTCTTTCAGTGACGCAAGCCAGCACAGCGCGTGGTGGTCTGTCACAACGTCAAACGGATGGCCATACAAGTAAGGGGGAAATTTGCTTAAAGCCCAAACTATAGCCAAACACTCTTTTTCTGTTACAGAATAATTGGTTTCTGCCTTTGTGAGGGCACGACTAGCGTAGGCAACCACATATTCCGGGAAGCCAGGCTTGCGTTGCGCAAGGACGGCTCCAAGACCAACGCCACTGGCGTCCGTGTGAACTTCGGTCGGAGCACTCGGGTCGTAGTGACGGAGAATGGGCGGTGAGGTAAGTAGACGACGCAGAGTGATGAAGGCTTGTTCACATGCCGGAGTCCAGTCCCGAAGGTCACCAGGCCCAGCCAGGAGCTTCGTCAGAGGTGCGACGATGCAGGCAAAATTGCACACAAAGCGACGAAAATAAGAGCAGAGACCGACAAAACTTCGGAGCTCTTTCACTGTAGTCGGCCGCGGAAATTCTGCGACAGCACGAAGCTTGTCAGGGTCGGGGCGGACGCCGTCTTTGGAAACGACGTGACCAAGTATGGTCTACTGGCGGGCTGCGAAGCGGCACCTTTTCAAGTTAAGTTGAAGGCCGGTGGTAGCAAGGCAAGTCAGAACTTCGCGTAGACGAGTGAGGTGAGTGGTGAAATCAGGGGAGAAAACTACTACGTCGTCTAAGTAACACAAACACGTCTTCCATTTGATGTCTCGCAAAAGATTGTCCATCATTCTTTCGAATGTCGCAGTTGCATTGCATAGGCCGAATGGCATCACCGTAAATTCATACAGGCCGTCAGGCGTAATGAAAGCTGTCTTCGAGCGGTCGGACTCATCCATCGGGACTTGCCAATAACCCGATCGCAAGTCCAAAGAAGAAAAGAATTCGGCACCATGTAGACAATCCAGGGCGTCATCTATACGCGGTAGAGGGTAGACATCTTTTCGTGTAATCTTGTTAAGGCGACGATAGTCCACACAGAAACGAATCGAGCCATCTTTTTTCTTAACCAGTACCACGGGAGACGACCAAGGACTACATGAAGGTCTGATAACGCCACGTTCAAGCATGTCCGCAACTTGCTCAGTAATGACACGACGCTCGGTGGATGACACGCGGTACGGTCGCTGGCGTAATGGTGCGTGTCGCCCCGTATCAATGTGGTGAGAAACGGTACTTGTGCGGCCTAATGACGATCGGTTCAAGTCAAAAGAGGCGTGAAAGTCAGTTAAAAGGGTAAGTAGGTGCTCACGTTGTGTCGGGTCGAGGTCATCGGCAATAGAGCGACAAAAAACATCTGGTGAGATCCGGTCAGATGGCACATGGGGCGTCAATGCTGTTACGTTAGTTGTAGCCTGGTCGTCGGCAGCAGGGAAAGACACAATAACGTCATCGTCCACAGTCTGGATGGTGCCAATAGTCTCGCCACAGCGCAAAGCCAAAACGTGCGAATTTGGGTTAGAAACCAGTATTTCCGCAGCACCATGGTGAACCGTGAGGAGGGCGAAAGGCAACGATATAGGGTGGCGGCGACTGAAGATGTCAGCGGGTTTGAACAAGACCGTCGCGTCGGCAAGCGATGTGCATGAAAGAGGGACAAATACAGCACTGTGTGGAGGAAGGTCAGTATCTGAAGCTACACAGATCCTGCTAACATCAGGAACTTGCAAGTCGTGAGTTGGCAAATCGCACAGAACGGAGAACTGAACCTCAGCACGTGCACAGTCAATGACGGCATGATGGCGCGACAGAAAATCCCAGCCGAGAATCACATCCTGGGAGCAACAGGTTGGCACAAAGAATTCAATCGAGTACAAAATGTCTCGAATCAGCACCCTGGCAGTGCACATAGCGACGGGCTGAACTTGTTGAGCGGTGGCTGTTCGAAGCGATATTACCGAAGGCGTCATGGTCACTTTACGTAAAAAACGACAACGCTTTTCACTAATCACGGATATGGCGGCACCTGTATCGACGAGCGCAAAAGATTTGATGCCATCCACTGACACTTCAATAACGTTAGCGGGGGAGAAGCGAGGACTTCGATTTTCCGACGACGACGCAGTTCGTGCCTCAGGAACTGCGGAAATCAGTTTTCCGCCTCAGTACTGGCGCTGGGGGAGCGGCGGCGAGGGAAAGGCGAGCGACGAGCACCAAAGGGCTGGTACTCCGTAGCTGGCACGTCATCAGCAACGTAGACTTCCGGTGGCGGCTGTTGTGGCATACGAAATGGTCGGAATCCGTAGTTGGGGGCTCGCATGGTGCCCATGAAGGCCGGGAAATGCCGGCGGCAGAAGCGCGCTACATGTCCTGGGGTGCCGCAGGCGTAGCATATGGGGCGGTTATCAGCAGTGCGCCAAGGATTTGTATCCTGCTGTTGTGCACCGAAGAAGTGAGCCGCCGGCTGCCGAGGCAAAGGCGCAGGAGAGAACAGCGGTGGGCGAGGCGCGGAAGGCGGAGGAGAGAACACCGGTAGGCGAGGAGCCCGTGCAGCCGCCGCAGCATACGGCAGAGGTGCGGCCACGGGAGCCAGCTGAGACGAAGATGGAAGAGCTTCGGTCACTTGCTCTTGAATCATCTGCCGGATCGCTGGAGCCAAAGAGTGAGAAGGCTTCTCCGTGGTCGGCAATATATATATATATATATATATATATATATATATAGAGAGAGAGAGAGAGAGAGAGAGAGAGAGAGAGAGAAAACTTTTGTTTCAGCCATCGAAGTCGTTGCTCTTGAGGTCGAGTGGGTGTTGTCGTCATTCCAGGACTCCACTGGCCATGGCTGCTCGCCGAACTTGCTGGACGAGCGCTTCTTTCTTGGCCCGCCAGGGTATTTCGCCGGTCAGCTGCACCTCCCACCGCTCAAATGACGTGCTAGGCGTCTTTAAGTGTTGACGTTTGCCCTCGAGATGTGGAAGAGTGTAGGATGTGTGTCGACGGACCAGGGGCAGATGCCGCGATATGCTAGTGGGTAAATTTCCTGTATCTGTATAGATTTGGGAATGTGTTAGTTTGGATAAGTCTGAAAGCTCAGCCTCTTCAGTGCTGAGCTTTTTGTCAGGGGGAGGATAAATCCTGTGGTTGAGCCGCTGGATATCGAGGCGGTCGCCATAATAAGATGACAGGGGCACAAAGGTAAAGAGTCATCCTCTTCGATTAGTCTAATTCGCTTAGTCATCCTCTTCATCCACTTGCTCGTCCTCTTGATTCGATTAGTCTAATTCGCTTAATCACCCTCCTAATTCGCTTAGGCATTCTCTTAATTCGCTTAATCATCCTCCTAATTCGCTTAGACATCCTCTTATATCGCTTATTCATCAAGCTTAATTCTATTGCCTTTAACTCGCTTGAGTCATTCACCTAATTTGCTGAGTTATCCCGCTTATTTCGCTAAATCATCCACTTAATTCGCTTTATCATCCATCTTGTTTGCTTATAGGGGAATGAGCCATTGATGATGGCAGTGCTTGTACCTTTCGTGTTGTCGACACCTTTTCGCTCAAGGACATTGAAGGTTGACTGAACGATGATACATATAAGGCTTTCGCCTCAATAAATCGAAAGCACCGAAGAAAGTGTTCAAGCGCCAAAATTCAAATGGACGGCGAGAGCTAAGTTGAGAAGTGCAGTTCGTCTCCGGTAAGCACAGCGAAAGAAGCTGGAGCCTGTACATGTACGGCTCGTCTTTGGCGAAATTGGCACAAACAGCTAGGACGCGTACAGTTTAAGCTTGGTATTTTAGGAGCTGAATAGACAAAGTACACCCGCGGAAAATCCAATGAATATGTGATCACGAGAAGGGGCACGGTAAGCCAAAAATATGAGGGGCGCATCCGTCCTTTGGAGATAATGGCGACGTTAATGGTTAGCAATCTATTTAATGATGGGTGTGTAATTGACGATACTTTTTATTTGTTGTGATGGTTATTCATACCTAGTGACAAATCCACCGTGGTTGCTTAGTGGCTATGGTGTTAGGCTGCTAAGCACGAGGTCGCGGGATCGAGTCCCGGCGACGGGGGCCGCCTTTCGAAGGGGGCGAAATGCGAAAACACCCGTGTGCACCCATTTAGGTGCACGTTAAAGCACCCCAGGTGGTCCAAATTATTCCGGAGTCCCCCATTACGGCGTGTCTTATAATCATGTCGTGGTTTTGGCACGTAAAACCCCAGAATTTAATTTTAAAGAATAATAATCGCATTAACATACCTATTGCTTGTGGCGCATGGCTCGGATCACTGTAAAATATTCAGCAGGTGATCCCGAAGTAGCTGGTGGTGAGGTGCGTTGCGACGTCTTTGGGATATTGAAAATGTGGAAAATCAGGCGTGGCGGGAGCGTTGGGTGTGTGTCTCGTGGAGCTTTGGCTCATTATTAACTTATTACTGGCTCTAGGCAAGGATCGTAAGTCCTTGGATCATGTCATCACGCGGTGCATAGTTAGAGAGAACAGCAGGCAGGCTACTGACGTAGTAGTCCCCCGCCCCTCCCCTGGCTACGCCCCTATTGAAGTGTCATCATCACCATCATCATCACAATCAACCTATTTTTATGTCCACTGTAGGACGAAGGCCTCTCCCTGCGATTTCCAATTACCCTTGTCTTGCGCTAGCTGATTCCAACTTGCGCCTGCCAATTTGCTAATTTCATCACCTCACCTAGTTTTCTCGACTGTGCTTTCCTTCACTTGGCACCCATTCTGTAACTCTATTGGTCCACCGGTTATCCACCCTATGCACTATATGACCTGTCGTGCTCCATTTGTGCCATAGACGGCACCAATGAGGAGATTCTCTAGAGCTTTTGATAGTGATAAGGAGGCGTGTGATTGTGACAATGAGTGATGACCGCTCCATACTGGCTCACATGGACTAAAATTAATTTTTTTTCCGATTGAGAACAATTGCCATTAATCTCTCTTTCTAAGAATAATAATAATACCAATAAAAAACTCATGAGTGTAATAGTTTTTTTAAGTACCAAAATTTGGGCTCGTCTTATGATCGACGGCATTGTACCTTTAATTTCTCGCCATGAAAATCGAGTGCGCGTTACAATCGAATAAATACGATAGTTGGGAATGAATAAGGACTCTTTGAGCGTCAATAGGTAAACGGTCCTGATAAAAGTGGGTAACGCTCTCGCACTTTCAGGGGTACTGGTACCATTCGCCAATATTTCGCTGAGTAGTAACCTCAAAGATGCCTTTCCTTAGGATGTGTCAACGAAGAAGACAAATTTATGACCCTATAGTTTTCAGTATTTCACGACGTTTTTGCAGTTTCTGTTTAACTTCTTTCTAGTAGGGACGAGAGTAGGGGGTCGCAGGAGAAACCGCAAACTGATATAGTCACAGAAAAATTTAAGTTAACACGGTGAGAGTCGCCATTTCTTCGTGTCCGTTCCACTGACGCAGGCACACTCGCGACGGGCATCGGGCTCGCAGCCGCGTCTGAGCCTCGCCAAACGCACGCCGTCGCGCGCTTCTTTCTACGGCGCCGTGTTGCTCTCGATAATCGTGCTGTCCACCATCGCCGTGTTCGCCTTCCGTCAGCTGCAGCGCATGCTGGACGTAGAAGGCGCGGAGCCGTGCGGCACCGACGACTGCCTCCTGCAGCCGAGTTCCTCAAGAGTCACCTGAACGCCACGTCGGATCCGTGCACCAACCTGTACGCCTACGTGTGCGGATCGCAGGGGTCGCCGCGCGCCGCCACCGAGGGGCCGAACAACGCTGCCGTGGAGGACGAGGTGATGCGACTGCACGCCCAGGACCTCGCACACGACGCCCGCCGACCGACGGACGCGGTGTTGGGAGGACAGCGTCTCCAGGCGTCCGCGGGCGACGCCGTCGCTTCGCGCCGGGAGGCCGGGGCGTTCAAGCTGTGCCTCGAGAGGTCGTCCAAGCAACCGCAAGCGTTCGCCGAGTTCATGAGGCAGCGCGGAATACCGTGGCCCCGCGGAGTCGATGGCGTCGCGGTCGCGAAGACCCCCGTCCTGGAAGTCCTCTTTGACCTGACCGTGAACTGGAAGGTGTCCCTATGGTTCGACCTCAGAGTCTCCAAGATTGTCGGGAACGCCTCGAGGCTCGTGATCCGGGAACCCGGACCGCTGGTTCTGTTGAGGAGGAGACAGTTGAGAGGGGTCGAGTCCTTGTTGGATTACGCGAACCTGGTGAGGGGTGTCGCCGCGTTTCTTCTCAACGCCGACAGCAACGCCGCCGGGACGCTGACCGACAGCGACGTTCGCGAGCTGTACCAGGACGAAACGACCATGCGGCCGACGCTGGACGCGTTCAGCGACGAGAAGGGCGAGGACGAGCTTCTCACGCTCAAAAAGGTCGTTGCACTTACATTCGTCAACGAGACGTCCCTGCTGACGCTTCTCAGGAAGTACTTGCCCGCGGACGACTCTGTCCCAGAGTCCTCCGCTGTTCTAGTTTTCAACGAAAGATTACTTCGCTCCGTGTTTGGGCTTCTTTTATTGCGATAGCAATTATATGGACACTCAAAAGCAGATTTCTGCCGTCGCCGTCGCCGTCGCCGTGAGGTTCCGTATGACGTCATTTGGAGATGAAATCGTCGCCGCGCGCCGAACGCTGTATGTGCGAGTGAAAGGGCGCGAGGGGCGCGTCTTTCACGGGGAGTGAACGCACGGCGGAGAACAAACGCGCGTTCTGCGCCGTGCTCGTTTAAGGGCTGCAGCAGTAGGCGTCTCTTTTCTCCTTTACAATCACCATATATGTAGAGCAAACGCGCCTTCTTCCGACGCGCGAGAGGCCGTGGGGGAGGGGGAGGGAAGGGAGGCGACGTTTAGCTGCGGCACCAAGTGCCTCCCTGCAGAAGAGCAGGCAGTGTCGACTGCCCAGACACGCCAGCTCGACTGCAGCGGAGGTGGCAGGCCTCCACCTGGCCGTCGACCTACTCTCCGAGGAGCTTCCTGGGGTACCAGCGGCCATCCTCTGCGACTCCAAGGCAGCCCTCCTCGGCCTGCAGAGGCCAGAAAGCGCCAGCCTTGGAGTCGCACTGCTGTCTACCCGGCTGACAGCGCTGCAGGACGCAGGCCACCCGGTGTTCCTGCACTGGATCCCCGCCCACGTAGGGATCCCGGGCAACGAGGCAGCCGACACCCTGGCGAAGGACGCCCACCACACCACTGTGCCCCTCAGTCGGGCCGTGACGGAGGGCGACTTCACAGGACTGAGGCTGCTGCGACAGCCTCAGTCCTGTGAAGTCCTGTGAGGCTGCTGCGACAGCCTCAGACCTGGCGACCCACCACCCAGACAAACGGGTGGCACTGGGATGCCCCCCACGACCACTCCCCCAGCGAGGCCTGGCTCGCAGGGAGACCTCGCTCCTTCTCCGGCTCCGCATCGGCTGCAGCTGGACGGCAGCACGCAGCTACCGACTGGGACGAGCGACGTCCCCGGCCTGCAGTTCCTGCGGGGAGCCGGAGACGATCGAACATCTCCTGCTGGCCTGCCCGGCGTACCTCCAGCAGCGGGGCCAACTCCTGCAGGAGTTCCGCCGCCTGGGCCTCCCCTCTGGCAAGGAGGAAGATCTCCTCTTCCCCGGCCGACACCACCTTTCTGCACTTCGAGGCGTCGTGGAGTTCCTTGACTCGTCAGGGCTCTCCGCACGCCTCTAAGGACATTTCTACAAGCGGGAAGGCCTCACGGCCTCCCACCCCACCCCGGGCCTGACCGGCCTGGCACAACACCCCTGCAGACTCTGCAGCACACCAAGGCCTTCCATCTCGGCCTGATACGTGCCGCCTATGCCTGCCGGTTTTGCTTCGCCCAGCCATGGCGACTCCACTATATCCCTTCTTTCGCTCCCACTTACCCCTCCCCGTTGGCGCTGAGCCGTGCTCCCTCAAGGGCTGCAGAAGATAGCGCTAACCTTTCCCTTTCCCTCAAGAACCACTTATCATCAAGTGCCTATTTATATCAGAGGCTCCGGCAACAGTCACCAACGCCGCACGCATTTTGAGCGAACGCGGGCAAAACGCCGATGGCGTCGACAACAGTTCTGCGTGTTGCCGATGCTGCTGCATGTCCAAGTTTATACAGCTGATAAAGCTAATATCATTACTCCGTATAGCTCTCTACAAGTTTGCTATCGCAATTGATGCTTCGCCTTTCAGGTGAAACTGCGACAACATTTTTTCGTCTTCCGGCCAGGCGGGCACTCGACTTGATCGGCTGGACCTTCGCGTACACCTACGTCTGGATGGTCAACCCTGACTTCGATCACCTCACACCTCCAGTGGATGAACGGCAACGAGACGCCGACAGCAGGATGCTCTGTTTCTACGCAGTACAAGAGTCCTTTGGTCTGCTGCGCATCGCGCGTAACCTGGCCGAGCGGGGCGTCGTTTCGAATTTCGTCGACAAAGTAAGCGACGTCGTCCGCGGCACGATATTAGTCCTCGTCGACTGGATCCTTCAGTCTGACGTCATCTCTAACGTCAACAAGAGGACGGCGGTGGAAAAGGTCGTCCGTAGCGCCTCTGTACCTGACAGTCTACCGGTGGAGTTGCAGGACGCCGGCCCCCTGGATTGGATTTATGCCAGCTTTCCGGACAATTACACCTCCTTCTTCGACGTCTGGCTCTCCACGCGGGACGCGGACAGTTCGGTCGACTTGCGCAGCGTGTACGAACACCCCGTCGTTACGAGCACGTATCGGTGGCGCAGCAAGAACCTCCTTTACCTGTCGTCGACCAACACGTTGCTGTCCAAGATCGCGGCGTTCTACCCGCCATCGTACTATCAGCACGGTTCGGTCAGCATGTCCTACGCCGGCGTAGGCTTTCAGGTGACCACGCAGTTTCTGAAAACAGTCGGGGGTGGGTCAATTTGACGGTTTTTTTTTCGCCAGGCCACGGAAGCTGATAAAGCAAGACATGCGAGCAGGCTGGTTCGTGCTCCATAAAATAGTTGGAAGGTGATTTAACCTCCAGTTGAATGACAATGTCTTCCTGAGCGAGCTAGGGGTGAATAGGGGCGGAGTCACAGCGCACCGCACTTTATTGCGTCACTTCTTGCGTGAAGGGTGTAGGAGGAGCGTCGAACTGCACTATCTTCGGGATTGGCCCACATTTGGCCGTATAATGACGTGTTAACTAATGTTAAATAATTTCCGCGATTTAACATGTTAAAACTACGATCTGATTATGAGCTGCACGCCGTTATAGGGGATAAGCATTCTTGGCGTAATGGTTACAGTGTCAGGTTTCTGTGCTAGATGTACTTTCTCTGTTCCAATCCGGCCGTTGTATACAATTTTATTGATTCGTTTATTTTAAAAAAATGTCGCAGTTTCGCCTGAAAGGCGAAGCATCGATTGCGATAGCAAACTAGTAGACAATATACGAACTAAGGATAGTAGTGTTGTCGGCCGCATATACTTGTAAACATTCGCTTACGAACTAAATTAACGAGCATTGTGTCACGCGCGCACAGGCAAACATAAACACATCTCCCTCGATGCCCGCGGAAACTCGCTGTCAAAATGCTGGAGTGAGTAAGAGCGGCCGCAGCAGCGAGCGAATTTACCTTCTTGCCATCTATCCATTCAACGTGATGTAAGCGTCGAAACGTCAACGTTGTCGCTTAGCCTCGGCCTCCTCTTCCCGCAGCGTCACACCTGGGCGCCTCCGGCGTTGAGCTGCAGCGTGCGCCGCACGCGTAGAAGTACGTTGCTCCTACGTCTGGACCACGGAGCGGTCTTGGTGCGCGTGCGGGCCCTCCTTGCGTCAGTGCAATTAGCGTTTCGCAGGAGATTCTCGGCTGTTGTTCTGACAACACGCAGGGACATGTTGGCCTTATGTGAGGGAGCGATGTTTCGCTGCAGAAACCCCACAGCGACAGGTACTACCACGGCTACTACGTGTGGGAAAACGATGGCACAAGCTGGCAGGGTCTGCATATATCTGTGTTACAATTCGTTCCAGCGAGCGAAGCTGTCTAACTTGAGGTCTTAGAATACCCTTTTCAATCACGAATTATGATCGACAGTCGATGCACGTGTGAAACATTTTACGCCAGGGTGCTCGAGACTCCACTGAAGCACTCCAAGGTCGTAGAACGACTCTTTGTGTATTTTATGAGTAGTCATCATAATTACAGAGTAACTAAATATTTTACTATCGTAAACTCAGTCATGTTATGTTTCTTGATAAAAAGGATTGTATCACCCACTCGAGTTACATCCAAAAGTTGTTATTGGTGGCAAGCATTTCAAGAAAGAAAAAAACAAGTATTTAGAGGTTGCCACCGACATGGGCCACGTCATACGTCACGTAAATACGGTAGTGCCTTTACCAAAGCGTTACTATGTAACGATACATATCACTCAGGAGTAAAATGGAAGTTAATTAAGGTTACTAGAATATTAAATTTACCCTAAGCTTAATGTTTCTACTCTATTCCTTGATACCCCTGCAAAGAAATGGCAAAAATAGATCGTCCACAAACGTGGACGCCGTGACTGAAGGGGTGAAATACAGCTGATCTTGTGCAATATAGTCTATGCTATTGGATCATGAACATGCGTAGACATATTTCGCCACCTGGCGTTCAAATTCTTACGCCGAGGGAAAGCGCGCAGTTAATGCGAGACGATGTTCTTCAGAAAACGCATTGAAACTGAAGAAATCATTATGTTTACGTGTAATTATCGACGACGGTGAAAAATGGCACAGGGTGCTCATATAACTGATACTGCAATCGCGCTTGCCTCAACGCGCTGGCTTGAACGCGGGAAACGTTTAGAGATGTTACATTCCGCCTACTGGGGCATGCGCCCGTGGTCTAATGTTTAGAACATCGGGCTGCTTTGCGAGGGCCCCTCTGTTCAAATTCTGAGGCCATCGGGCAATTTTATTCATGTTTAATATCTTTATATTGGATACATCACGGCGATCAGTGGCTCCAGTAGTACATACAGGCACACATTTTTAGGCTGCACTATCTCCGGGATCGGCCCACAAGAAAGGCTAGGCACATACTCGATACGGGAAAGTGGCGGTAATTCGTTACGAAAGACCC